>NC_090817.1:56963014-57265095 GCF_000390325.3 Nicotiana tomentosiformis
GTATTAAACCTCATATCAAGCCAAACCTCGTTCCAAAACCTTCGTACACTGCTGATAATAAAAGAAACATGCAAAAATCTCATGAGCCCTTATCAGAGCAACAAGTCATGGAGTTCTCTCGCCCCAACCAAAACCACAATCACTTTCTAAGCCGACTTTCAATATTATCCTCCTGAATATACCATAATCAAACGTGATAGTAGCCATTATAGGTCCAATGACCTTATATAATTAAACACAACTATCCCACAGACACGCCACATCAATATAACACAAGCCACAACTGCGCAATCCGTGTACCCAAATATGGGAGATGTCTCAAGGAAGAGAATCGTATTGCAAGTTCAACAAGCACTACCACAACTATAATGCTATAAGCTCATTATATATAGTAGTACCAATACACACAACTTTAATAACAGTAACCAGCTCTTCTAGAGCTCACATTAACATCACTCGCACGGACAACTCACGTGTTATCGTATCAATATCTGAACCTGCACGGACAACTCACGTGCCAATAATATCAATAATTTGAATATCAACAGTCTATCAATCAGGAGAGTACCGTAATACTAATGAACATCTGTAAATCAAAACACAATGCTCCTTTCAACCGCACACCCTTCTCAGGGATTACTGAGCAACTATAACATTCATCTAAATATATAACACTGATCATTCCGTTCAGAATTTGTGATCTTCCTTTCAAGAATGAACTGCCACCTCATACATATAAATCTAAATCCCTCACAACACACCACATCTATCACGTGAAAAATACGAAAATCTCATTATAAACTCTGAGTCACCGGCAAATTACATACCCTATTAGATGGAAACTTTTCTCTTGCTTCTTTCCAGGAGGAAATCACAATGCACAACATGTTCCCCACACCGGTAGGAAATATCCAATTCAAACCATGGTAGAAACAATTAAGAACACTTTGAAATCCATTTTCACCTAATCAAGCTATCAGAACTAATTTCCTCTATCTCGTCCAAGCCACGCTGGTCACCAAAACCCAAAAATATTGCCACCAAAACATCTGTAAAGCCACATCATTATTACCCAAAAGAACAGAGCATGCCATTACCATACTGGTCTAGCCTACTACCCAGTGGTCCTATTTTCTCCGAGGTTCTCCTGAATTACCCTCAAGTTGACGTTTCTCCTTATCAGAACACTACTACCCTTACCCAAAGCTCACTATAAGACATCACAACATAAAACCACACCATCCTAAGGTCCATAAGCCATTGTATTCTTCTTAAGCACTACAAAAGTACCACAACCGTAACACTCACTCTGAAATACTTTATGTGAAATTAAAAATTGTTTCTCTTTCCTTTCTTATATAAAAATGTAGAATCCATAGTCATACATAATTACCGCAAGTTCCGACACCACCCAATGTAAATAACCGATTATAGCGATATACGAATCCAATTTTTTTTTTCAATTGCCACATATACATTTTGAATCCATTATAACCCTTTCGAAAGTCACCCACTATGCTCAAATCTAAATTGCACCGCCCGAATAAGTAACTCTGCCTTAACACCACCAATCAAATTCATACTCTGTGCGCACTACATCCTTCAAAATAACAATTTAATCATCTCATGATTTTCCAAAAAGTGAAATATAACCCGCATTCAAGAAGTTTTCTTACTCGAGTCATCCCCGATCTCAACCTTTGCAAGTCATAACTAATCAACAAGTATGCCTCGGACCAAAACCAATACCACACCTAATCGTGCAATCAAATAGTAGATAGTAGACTCCCCCACTTAGCCCAAGGCCATATAACAAAACATATGACATCTCACCATACCCAGATAATATCTAAATTGAACATACTAACAAATAAAAGACTAACTCTGGTCTCGTCCCCCATTAATTTCTACACACGACCGATACACCTGGTACACAATTTATAGGATCGCCCATCGACATAGGTACATGAACAGGTGAAACTAAGGACTCATGGGGCATATCCAGAAAATGAACAAAAATATGATGAAATATACGAATATGTGAAACCTAGGTAAAATAATATAGATGCCTCCCTATGGCACACTGAGACAATACCTGTGATCACTGCATCTGAAGCAACAGTATCTGGTCAGAAGGAAAAGCATAGAATCGACCTTGACCGCCGCCAAATTGGACTCCCCCTCTTGGGCGACCCCTAGCTGACTGAGCTCCACCCTAAGCTGGCTGAGCGGGTGGTGGAGCAACTGGTGCAGAAGTAGTAGCATAACTCCTCTGCTGAACTGGACCTCACGTACGGCGGGGACAATATTTCCTCACATGGCCCAGCTCTCCACACTTATAGCACTCAATCTCGAAGAATGGTGGCGAGTTCTGAGGCGGACCTCGGGAACCAGAATAACTACCAGAAGGACCTGGTACATATGATCCTTGAACTGATGGTGCACGGAGCGTACTCGGGGCTGGAAGTGCACTGAGAGATGACTGACTCTGATGAGAACTATATGAACCATGGCTGGATGATGCACCATGGTGAACTGGACGACCCTTGTTGTGGTAGAAATGCCTTCCAGAAGGTACCCCACCAACACTGCCCAAACCTCAGGGCCTCTTAGCCTCCCTGTCACCACTCTCCTGGCTACAAACCACCTCTATCTGTCAAGCAATGTCAACCACCTCATCAAAAGTGGCACCAGATACCCTCTCCCGAGTCATAAGTAACCACAGCTGATATGTGAGGCCATCAATGAACCTCCTAATCCTCTCCCTATTAGTGGGAACTAACCATACTACGTGATGAGCCAACTCAGAAAATCTCATCTCGTACTGCGTCACGAACATATCACCCTGGCAAAGTTGCTCAAACTGTCTGCGCAGCTCCTCTCTGCGGGACTGAGGCACGAACTTCTCCAAAAAGACCACAGAGAAATGCTGCCAAGTAAGGGGTGATGTGCTAACAGGCCTACGCCTCTCGTAAGTCTCCCACCATCTTAGTGCAGCCCCAGAAAACTGAAAAGTAGTGAATGAGACCCCACTGGTCTCCAGAATACCCGCTGTCTGAAGCATACGTTGACACCTATCCAGAAAACCCTGAGCATCCTCTGACTCAGTACCGCTAAATGGTGGAGGTCGAAGCCTCTCAAATCTGTCAAGTCTTCTCTGCTCATCATCTGCCATAACAGGAACTACCAAGGCCTGAGCAGCTGCAATCGGCTGGGCTGGTAGTGCCCCCGGTATCTAAAGTCCTTGTACTACCTGGTCTGGAGTACGGGCAATGGGGGTATGAGTACCTCCCCCGGCCTGAGAAGCGGCAGGTGCGGCCTGAGCCGAAACCACCTGAGCAAGACTAGTGCAGGCTGCAAATATCTAGGCCAAAGTCTCCTGAAGGCCTGAAATATCAATGGGCACAGCTGGTGCATGAGCTGATCCTGTCGGCTCAGCTATATTTGGGATCTGCTCCTGAGCTGGAGTAACTGGTGGTACTACAGGTGCTGGTCCAACTGTGGTACGAGCTACACCTCGACCCCGACCTCTACCTTGGCCCCGGCCTCTACCACGGCCCCGGCCTCTCATGGACCTAACTGGTGGCAGTGATGGCTGGCCGTCCGATACGGTAGTACGTGTTCTCACCATCTGTGAGAGAATATAATAACATAAATTTAGTTTCCGGAATCAATAAATTCGCACGACAGAATACAAGAAAGTGATATTTTTCCTAAGGGTTCTACAGCCCCTCGAAGATAAGTACAAACGTCTCTGTACCGATCCGCAAGACTCTACTAAACCTGCTCATGACTCGTGAGACTATGTAACCTAGGCTCTGATACCAACTTGTCACGACCCAAAATCTCACCTGTCGTGATAGCGCCTATCTCAATACTAGGCAAGCCAAAAATCCTAATAAACCATCATTTCTTTTAAATTTGAAAATAAAATAATTAAATTCAGTGGAAGAAATATCAAAATATCAAATATCTCACTCCCAAAACCCGGTGTCACTGAGTACATGAGCATCTAATGTGAATACAATATTTGACTGATAAAAACCACTGCCTGAAAGTATAGAACAGTACAATAACTGAAGGAAAGAGAGACAAGGTCAGGGGACGCCAAGCAGCTACCTTGATAGTCTCCAACTGACAGTACTCTGAAAGCTAACAATCTCCGTGTCCGAAAGCACCTGGATCTATACACGAGGTGCAGAGTGTAGTATGAGTACAACTAACTCAATAAGTAACAAGACTAACCTTTGGGCTACAAGAAATGATGAGCTCCGCCGGTACAGTCCAGTAAAAATAATGGTAAAGAATGTAGGCATGCTTTCAAGTTCAACAAATAAACTCAGTACAAGTGAAATAGATCAATACTACATGATATAAGGAATATGACATCTCAGTAGCAAGACCTCATATAGATACTAGTCACCAATTATTAGGTCACTCCGTACAATTTATGGCTAGTCCAGCCCCGGGGTGTTCCAACCCCCATATATATATATACACATCGACTGACAGCCAGTCATTCAGTACCGTATAAGGCCAATCTAGCCCTGGGGTAATTTATCCCCAAATGCAAATGATACGGACAAGATCCATGTCCAGGTAAATTCATTACAATATAAATAAGTAAGACAAGTCCATGCCCTAGAAAAATCAATCCCAAACATATATATAAGCAGTAAGTAAGGCAAGTCCATGCCCTTGGAAATCCATCCCGAATATATATAATCATCGACGCTCACTGGTGTGTACAGACTCCGGAGGGGCTCCTTCACCCCAAGCGCTATAAGTCGAGCGCACTCACTGGGGGTGTGTGCAGACTCTCGGAGAGGCTCCTTCTGCCCAAGCGTGATATAAAGCCAATATGGCCTACTGTAGGCGGGCAGTCCCGATCCGTATAATAATAAAGCCAATGAGGCCTGCTGCAAGCGGGGAACCCCGATCCATTTAATAATAAAGCCAATAAGACCTGCTGCAGGCGGGCAGCCCCGATCCAGAACAATAATAATGTATAAAGCCATTCTGGCCTACTGTAGCGGGCAGCTCAATCCCATAAATATCCTCACAATGGACAATTATTACTGAGTGTGAAATGTATATTTCAGAACAATTAATTCAATAACATCACGACCCCATGGGTCCTAAAATATCGGCACATAGCCTAAACATGATCTTTATTACTAGCATCAGCTTAATTCCTCTAACACGTGCCACATGTTAAGATAATAACATGATTCTTTAATTTTTCTACTTCACAAGATTTATTCTAGACACACTTTCTGTGGTGCACGTCTACATGTTCGTTACCTATCGTGTGTGTCACCTCCAAACAATTCATATCATACCAAATTCGGGGATTCATACCCTCAAAACCAAGTTTAGAAGTGTTACTTACCTCAAACTGTGTAATTCTTTAATCCGGCATGCCTTTGCCTCGTTAATTTGCCTCCAAACACCTCGAATCTAGCCACAATTAATTCGATTCAGTCAATAAAATTTATTGGAATTAATTCCATAAGAAAATGCTAATTTTCCATAAAAATCTGAATTTTAGCTCAAAATTCGCATGTGGGGCCCACGTCTCGGAACTCGACAAAAGTTACAAAATCCGGAAGATCATTTAACCACGAGTCTAACCATACCAATTTTATCAAAATCCGACCCCAACTCGACCCTCAAATCTTTAATTTAAACTAAGAGGGTTTTCAAACTTTTCCAACTTAATTCACCAATTTAATGATAAAAACAACCATGGATTTAGGTAATTTAACCAATATTGAGTTAAGAACACTTACCGCGTTGTTTTTCTTGAAAAACTCCCGAAAATCGCCTCTTCCCAAACTCAAATCCGTCAAAAACTGAAAATGGGATTTTCAGAACTTAAACTCTCTGCCCAGACATTTGCTCTACGCAATCGCGAACATTCCCACGCGATCGCGAAGAACAATTTTTCATCGCCCAGATTTTACTCTATGCGATCGTGGACTTTTCCACGCGATCGCGAAGCATAACATCACAGACCTACGCGATCGCAGACTCGTCCACGCGATCGCGAAGCACAAAACGAGTCACAAAATCCTAGAGCTACGCGATCGCGAAGTACAAAATGCCACTGCCTCACATTAACCCTATGCGATCGCAGATATCCCCACGTGATCGCGTAGGACAAAAACCCCCACTTACCAACTAAGCCTACGCGATCGCAGACACATTCACGTGATCGCGTAGAAGGAAAAAATTATCAGATATCAGAAAATTCCAGTAGTTGTTCAAGTCCAAATATTTTTATCCGTTAACCATCCAAAACTCACTCGAGCACCTCGGGACCTCAACCAAATATACTAACAAGTCCTAAAATATCATACGGACTTAGTCGAACCCTCAAATCAACTCAAACAACGCTCAAAATCATGAATTACACTCCAATTCAAGCCTAATGAACTTTGAAATTTTTAATTTCTACAAACGACTCCGGAACCTATCAAATCACGTCCGATTTACCTAAAATTTTGCGCACAAGTTATAAATGACATAACGGAGATATTCAAATTTTCAGAATCGGATTCTGACCTCGATATCAAAAAGTCAACCCCCCGGTCAAACTTCCCAGAATTCAACTTTGGGCATTTCAAGCCTAATTCCACTACGGACCTCTAAATAATTTTCCGGACACGCTCCTAAGTCCAAAATTACCATACAGAGCTATTGGAATCATCAGAATTAAATTACGAGGTTGTTTACATATAAGTCAATATCCGATCATCTATTTCAACTTAAGCTTCCAACATGAAAATTCATTCTTCCAAGCTAACTCCGAAATACCTTAAAACCAAAACCGACAATTCACACAAGTCATAATACCTCGTAGGAAATTATTCAAGATTTCAAATAGTTGAAAGAAACGTAAATGCTCAAAACGACCGGTCGGGTCGTTACAAAAGAAAATTAGAAGCGGAAGGAGATGGGGTGGTGAATCCAAAAGGATGAAGGAGGGGAATCGGAAGAGAAAGGAGATCGGTCGAATGAGTTTATCTATATCTATCTATCTATATATTATATTAAAAGCACGAAGGCCCTTAGCGAAATGTCGTTCGCCTTTTTAACTCTTTAAAAATAGAGTTTACATTGGATAAAATAGTAATTTAGTTATTTTCCTAATATGTAGGAATACTCATTTAATTATTTTCCTAATATTTAGGACTACAAAATCAACTAAATTTTATATATTACATTCTTCCTCATTTGGATCTATATTATATTAAAAACACGAAGGTCCTTAGTGAAATGTCGTTCGCCTTTTTTACCCTTTAAAAATAGAGTTTACATTGGATAAAATAGTAATTTAGTTATTTTCCTAATATGTAGGAATACTCATTTAATTATTTTCCTAATATGTAGGAATATTCATTTAATTATTTTCCTAATATTTAGGACTACAAAATCAACTAAATTTTATATATTACATTCTTCCTCATTTGGATCTATATTATATTAAAAACACGAACGCCCTTAGCGAAATGTCGTTCGCCTTTTTTATCCTTTAAAAATAGAGTTTACATTGGATAAAATAGTAATTTAGTTATTTTTCTAATATGTAGGAATACTCATTTAATTATTTTTCTAATATGTAGAAATACTCATTTAATTATTTTCCTAATATTTAGGACTACAAAATCAATTAAATTTTATATATTACATTCTTCCTTATTTGGATAACGTAGAAAAATTTAATATTACAAAAATATTAACATTTTATTTTATATAAATTTTTACATCTAAATTATATATATAAATGACAAGAAAAGGAAAGAATTAAAAATACTAACCAAATAGGACGTAACCACTTGGTATTTAGAAGTTTATCCCTTTGGAGAGATACCAAGAATTCAATCAAAAAAGAAATAGGACGTACAACGTTCTTGGAAGATGACAGAGTAACTTTTTTTATGTTTTGATTTAGGTGAAACTCTTTTATATACTAAAATATTTTAAAATATACAAAACTATTTCCCACTCATTTGATTCTCTTACAATTTGACAAAAGAATTTTTATTCGATAAAATATAATTATAATCGAACATTTAAAATTTGGTATGAGCTAATATTAAGAATTTAAATCAATAAAATATAATTTATATCTTTTATTGCTGAAAATAAATAATTAAGTATTTGGAATAGCTAATTAGCAAAAACATTTAATTTTATTATTTTTCAAATTCATCATACAAGTAAAACTATCTTCAAGTTGACAAAACTTTTGGCTTAAATAGATATATTTCAATAAAAAAGACCACCGGTGATGAAAGAAATAAGAAAATAAAGTCGAATCAATTATAATATAGTATTAAAAATTAACTTGGTTAAAATTCAAAATAGAAGAAATAAGAATGAAATAATAAGTATTCAAAATAAAGTTCATATTTATTATTATTTTTATTTTTCATCTATTCCAATAAATGGCCCTCTATAGTTTTTTGTATACGAATTAAGTTATTGGTTGTAAAATACACATTCAGTATTAGTCAGTTTTAGACTTTATATTGTTACTTAGTAATTCATTCTTTTCCTAAAAACTATATGATCTAGCGGTTCATTCCAATAGCTCTAAAAGAAAGATACAATATATTTTTAATTAGTGTTAATTTGATGACTGTTTGAAGAATTATAATAAAAATATAAAATAATTTCGATCATGTTAGATTTAATATTATGTCACAAAAATGACTACAATTTTTGTAAGCTTACCCCAAAGGATATGCCCTTCAAATTAATATAAAATATATGTGCTCAAATATTTTACGTGTGAACCAGTTTCTTCTAAAAACTATATGACGACCCTCTTTATTCCAAATCTCTAAAAAATATATAATTATTTTTATTGATGGCCTTTTGAAGAATCATAATAAAACTATATAATAAATATCGGAATTTAATTACCAAAACACAGATATATCAATCATTTTAGATTCAATATCATGTTATAGGAATTACTACAATTTTCGTAAGATTGTTTCCAAAGATATGCCCTTCAAATTAAGAAGAAATACGTGTTCTCCAATCGAAATGTATATCGATCATTTTATCTTTTAAAAATAATTTTTAGAATTGTTATAAAACTAATTACTTTCAAATATAACGACAAATGGAGTTAATGAATATTAGAATTATTTAAATACTAATTCCACTTGAATAATGATATATCGAAACTAAATATACTCTTTCAAATATAATTCTAAGTCATTCTCCGATGTATTTTATTAGCTTACTTTAGTATTCGTTTTGAATGTTTTTTCTCATTTTCAGGGCACTTTGAGTTTGTGTTCATTTGAAATTCATGGATTATTAGTTGTTTGATATATGTGTGAAGTTCTATCCATTATTTATATTTTTAATGACTATGTGTACTACGAAACTGAAAATGAAGTATGCTAACTTTAGTTATTAAAAAAGTGGCATAAATTTTAAGTTGAATTAGTAACTGATGATTGAGGATTTTTATGAGATATTTTTTTCTTAATTGAGTTAGTTATACGTACAATGTCAATATTAATGACTATTGTCAGGAACTTATACTTTTATCTTATAACTCAAAAACTAATTGAGATAGGATACACGCGCGATGCACGTACCCTGAATAATTTTTTTAATTATATTGAACGTAAAATTCTTTTTGGATAAAAATCATAATTACCATTAAATATTTAAAACTTGGGATGAGCTATTATTAAGATTTGAATCAACAACAAAAAAATCTATTTAACGTCAAGAACAATCCTAATTAACCAAAAAAGTCTTTGATTTAACTAATTTGCGAAAAATCAAAGACATTCTTTTCAAAATTTATAATAAAATAGATTATAATATAGTAGTAAGAGTCAAACTGTTAAAAATACAAACGTTAAAAACAATACGAATGAAACATTAGAAGACAAAATATATTCTAAGTTAGTTGCCATTAATTAATTTTTTTCTGGTATTCGTTCAAATAAATGACAACTCCCTATACTTTTCTTTGTATAAAGTTACTTATTTTAAAATATTAACTTAACATAGACATTTTTAAAATATAGCATTTGATAACTTGATTTATATGTTCTTCATATACACATATGTTACTTATTGACGCTAACCACACACTAAAGCTAGTACTATATTAAAAGCATGAAGGCCTTTAGCGAAATATCGTTCGCTCTTTTTACCCTTTTAAAATAGATTTCACATTGGACAAAATTATAATTTAAAGTATATTCCTAATATTTAGTATTTTGAATCAACTAAAATTTGGGTTATAAAATATGTTCTTACTTGAACTAGGTAAAAATTCCTACAATATTTAAACATAAAATCAATAATAATTTTATTATAGATTCAATCCTTATTTGATCTATCAAACGTAATCATATAATTTATTTCATGGTACTTTTTCCCAATCCTAATATTTAGGTGTTTTCACGTTACTTTTTCCTTTTTTATTTTTCTTTAAAAGAAAACCTTAATAATATTTATACTATGGAATCGAAATATTACGTAATTAAAGCTCGAATATATTTTGAATGAAACATAATTATATTTATATCAAGACAACATTTAAATATTTACGTTAAAACAATATCAAACAAACAAAAACATTTTATTTATCTTGATGATTTTGAATATAAAACTCATACATCAAAATAATTATTAAGGCAACTGATAACTTTTGCGGGACATGATTTATTTCTTTATTGAGCTAACTAATAAATAGTATCAACATTAATTATTTCCAGGAATTTATATTTTTATTTAATTTTTATTTTATAATGCAAATATATTATTCATGTAATTTTTTTATATTTTTATATTCACTGATATGGGTACACGCGCAACGTGCGTACTATAAACTAGTTTTTTTTAAATGGTTGGGCTATTAGTATGTGTCGGGTGAGTTTTAATTAGAAATATGACGAGTTTTTTTAATCCAATAAGGATCAATCACATGTATTTTCGGAGTTTGAATAAATAATTTAAGAGCTGTGGGAAAATATAATCTAAAAATATGATGATAGAAGTAGTTATTTTAAGAATAAAACGGATGGTAGATATATCTTATTTATATATCTATATAAACGAGGGATATTGGCCTGATGAGGTGGGACTTTCAAAAGCCAGAGTTCTTAATTATCTTTTACCTCATTCCCTCCCCCCCCCCCCCCCTTTTTTTGTCATTTATGTGATATTTAAAAAAGTTCAAGACGTCACCTCATTAGTTATCTACATAATTGCACTGGTCAAACTGTTACTACTAAAAATTAAACAAACCGACATTACTCTGTAATAACACTCTTAGTAACGCCTCTTATGTTATCCCCACATTCAAGTTTACATACCATAGAGGCATAGACATTATTCTCAAGCGGCTACAAGCCTACAACAAAAGAGGCATATATCAAAGACGGTATCTATCAACCTTGAAAGGACTATTATTTATGCCAAAAAGCTTATGGACAGAAAGTAATGGATCGTTCTCCAATTTTTTAATATACTAGTGAATTTACCGTGCTTCGCGCGGTTGTATAAAATATAAGATTGGACAGTCCGATACACTAAGTTTTCGCTATGCGCGGAGTCCAGGGTAGAACCGGACCACAAGGGTCTATTGTATACAGCCTTACCCTACGTACTTGCAAGGGGCTGTTTCCACGGCTTGAACCTGTGACCGGCCTCCTGGTCACATGGCAACAACTTTACCAGGCCTATGTATAACATATAAGATCAAGTAAATAAAAATCAAGTTCTTTATTAGAGTATATTACATTTCTTTATCTTGAATGGAGTTTATATATACTCTGAAAAGTACTAAGGAAGTTGAAAATTTTGTAATGAACATGAATTAGTTTGTTCTTTGGATAAATTGGAGCCTCTGAATACTGAAGATAGCATTTTCAATCTTATCAGTTATGAAACAAGAGTTAGAAACTTCAAGATTGACACTTTCTTCTTTTTCTTTTCCTGACATTTTGCTGATGAAAAGAATAAAAATGATAAGCTATGTAGTAAAAAATCAAGAAACTTTCTCTTTACATGTAAAAATATTGCAATATGTTAGAAGGTGAGAATTAAAGTACAAGTAATTTAATACTTATCTACATTTCAAATTCACCGACCATCTTGGCGATCACTGAATGACTGGGTTGTTATAGGGCCACGATATTTTTATGAGTTCATTGGTATATTTGGAATAACAAATTGAAACAATTACTTGCTTTATCTTTTGACAAAATTCTGAAATGCTCGTAAAATAGTTTTGGTATAAAAAGTATGATCAAGTCCTATAATTGTATATGGAATAATAAAGTGAAGTGCAAAAATTTACTCACTCATCTTTTGACAATATTCAATAATACAGGTGTAAAAAGTGTCATCAAGTCCTATTATACAAATGATTTGTTATAATAGCCACTCTAGACACTAAACAAAGAGCAACACAGTATAATATAATCTTAGTTCCAAACAACATCAAACATTGCTATGATAGTGAGGAAAAGCAAAACAATCCACGTGCTAACCAGCACTTAGCCCATCTCCTCAAAGCCTAAAAGGTATATGATATAGAACCTCGACGGTAAGAAACTTTTTTAAAAAGAGGTTGCTCTATCAAATTAGAAGGGGAGTCCCTTTCCATCGTTAATTGTTACAATAGCCTGAGGACACTACAAGAAAGTGAGGATACGGTGACATTTATTTAGTGATATTTAAAATAAATGTCGAAAACAAATGAATTTCTTGACATTTATGAACAAATGTTATAAAAATAATGATATTGAATACAAAATGTCGTAAAATAAATGACATTTGATACAAAATATCGTAAAAACAATGACATTTGATATAAATAATTGTAAAAATAACGACATTTGATACAAAATGTCGAAAACATTATGACTTATATTTTAAATATCATATTAGTAATTGGTAACTAACAATATTTACATCTAATGTTGGAAATTTTACTATATTTTTTAATTGTTAAATCGTACTTTGTACAAGAAAAAAAGTCATTTTTTATATTTAATTAGTGATAGTAAATATCGATAAAAAGCTTGTTTAAAATATTGACATAACAATAACGACAGAATAGTGTAAAAAACGATAACAAAAATAATAATTTTGATTTTGATCTTAAATCACAATAAAATACAATTTAGTGACATTTAGAACTAAAAATGAAAATTTTACCGCATTTGTAACTTAAATTTGATAGATGGATATTAAGGAAATTTTAAGACTATTACTGAAAAACAAATTAGGAACTCTTAATAAAGGCTTCACTCTAATTCTTTTCTCTCAAAGCCCTAGCCGCCTCTCACCTTTCCTCAACCCTTTCTCACGATTGATTTGGGATTCCTTGGAAACATCTAGATTTCCATTTGCAAAAGCCAAGAAAATATAAAATTGGGGAAGGGCATCAACAAGGTATTCTAAATTTTAGGATTATTATCAACTTGTTAGCTATCTTTTTTCTCAAGAGGGGAGTATTATTTATGTTTTTGTTTGTTTATGTTTTAACGAGTTACAGGTTCAACAAGTTTGGATTTATAGATCAGTGACCTAGGTTGTGGTACTGGATACACAACTTGGGTGACGATCTATTTCAAGGAAGGCTTCTAGCTAGCCGATCAATCAAGAACCCCTTTCAATGTTGTTCCAGTATTATGACGGAAAGTCGGTTATTATGGAAGATTTGGTTTTGAGTAATATTCTCCAACACAGCACGGACAAGATAAAAAATGCTTGAAACTAAGTTTAGAGAAAGATCTTGGTCCCTATTGCTGATTATTATTTTCATAGACTATAGACGATCTTAACTTATTTTAGAGATGTATAAAGAAAATTTACATTTGTTTGATAACAATTATGTATTATTACGTTGCTTACAATATTTTGATAATTACAATTTGTAGTTCTTTACGAAAAGAGTATGCAGAAGTGGTTATTTGTTTTATTTTTGTGGTGTATGGTATTATGAAATATCAAATGAATAATTTTAAAATTTATTATATTATTTTAATATAAAAAACAAAAAACAGAAAAACTATTGACGAGACATATTTTTCGAAGATGAGTCGAGAGTACATCTTATTGACATTTGACAACATGTCGTAAAACAAATGTCACTAATTATTTTACAACACTAATTTAAATGTCGAAAAATTCCCGACATCGAAATTTCTGACATTTGTTTTAAGTGTAAAATAAATATCGGTTAAGCATTTTGTAACATTTATGTGATCTATGACGACATTCGAGTATTCACTCACCAATGCACGAGAACCAAATCTTCACCACATATCGCTATATCATCACCGGCATTACAAAACATCACTCTCCCCCTCTCCCGTTCATTTGTTCATATTCTTCACTATTTTGGTTTCTTTTCCATTACACCATCACATCTCAATTTTTCATTTCACTTCACAGAACAAATCTGTAAAACACGTAAAACACTACGGCAACACCACCATTTTTAACTGAGAGTCCTAATTCATATCCAAATAGGAAAGGGAGAGCTTAGAGTCATTGACGACCTTGGTCCTTTAGAAAAGTACGCAATCACAAATCATTGCAGAAATAAAAACTTTAGAGTATTAATTCAAATTAAGTAACCAAAAAGAAAGATGATAAAGCATTAAAAAGGAAAAAGTACATGACTATCATGTGATTCTCTTAATGTACTAATTATTTTACCCCAAAGGGAAAAATGAAGAGAAGAAAGCAACCAAAGGTAAAAAATAAAGATAATTTCTATGAAGCATGCTCTTTTTGATAAGGAAGTGACGCCTACTTTTAAAGACCATGTTTACTAAGAAAAGTATGAACATATCATAAAGTGAAACGAATGTGACGAAAATATTTAGAGAAGAATATTATTATATACTAACAGAATCAGGGAGTACTATGACTATCTATATCTTGCCATTCACTTTCATAATTTAATCGATAACAACATTCAAAAATAGCTTAAATCTCTTTGTTTCCAACGCAATAAGTTGAGAAATTGAAAGTTCATCTCCATCATGAATCTTCAATTCTATACCAAGTTACGCAAAAATAGAGAAATAAGAAATGATTATAAGTAAAATATTGAAGATAAACATACCTCCTATTTTTCTTTTTAATAATCATTATCAATTAAAGTAAATGAATAAAATAGTAGTAATAAGAATTTATAAAGTTAGAGTCTGTAAAACTGAAAAATGTTATACATTAGTTATTGAAGATTGTAGAATTTATGTGGTTGTATATTGATTCCACGCAAAATTTAAAAAGCAACAGTATGTGGCGGAATCTAAAATTTATACAAGGGAATTAAAAAAAAACTATTATTTGATAGTTGAAATTTGAACATATGACCTAAAGCACATTGGATCCCCTTTTACTATTATACTTGGATTTTTCTTTATATTAAGGAGATTTAATAGCTCATACATAACAAAAAAAAGATCATTTTACTCTATTTGTATAGTATAATTTCCAGATGAAGAGGTTTCCCTTCCCAGTTCACACCACTTAGTTCTGCCACAGGCAAGAGTGTTCGTCAAAAGAATATATGAACACTTGTTAATTTGAAAGTCTATAATGAACCAAAAAAAAAAAGAGCTCCACTGAATCTGAATAAAACCGTAGCAAATTGGGAAGGAGAACATAAGAGAAACAAATTTAGAGGATTCCAAGTGTACTGTAGGAGAACATTGGGATTGTGAGTTTGATATAAGAATTTGAATGTTGAATTAAATAGCTTCGCAAGTCTTTCATTAGGAATCAAATAAACAAATAAACCAATTAATTTTAAAATAAAAAAGAATAAATCGATAAATACGTTACTATAGTAATTACCATACTGTAGCTTATTCCAAATGTTTCACAGGCAGCCTTTGGCTTTCAAGTTGTAGACTTGTAGGCATGGAAGAAAAATTACTCATTCTCCAGCAGCATAAAATATCCCATATCTCCTTTTCCATTATATCCCAAAATCTTTTATAGGTGTCAATCTTGTAGTACCAATCCTTAGTCTTTATTCCTATCATCGAAGTAATCAGTGAGATACACATATAATTACACAAGAGAGTAATATGATAAAAGCGAGTTGTATCAACATCCAACTATCAAGGAAAGTAGTGATAAAAGTCGAGCAGAAGCAGAAACATAAAAAACCGCTCTCCGAATTAGAAGTTAATGTTAACTTCGTATCTATCACATGAAGAAGTCTAAAGCGGGAAATTTGCGAAAAAAGTAAGATGAAAAAAGCTCAGCAAATATGAAAAAGCCTTGCATAAAAAGAAAATGAATTAAAGTTTCTATCAAGAACAATCCTTTTACAACATTTAGATAGTAATGTTAGGTCATTAGTGACATACGGAGAAAAAATAATTATCATGATGAGAAAAGGTTTAGTTGGCTAAATAAAGATGCTACCAGAGATACGGTTACAATAAATAACGTAAATACCTTAAGTACACTTACTTCAAGATACTTTTGCTGGATTTCTATATAATATACTGTACAAACTTGTTAATGAAATGTTCAAAAACTGAGTGTGTAGCATGAATTGTCATTTAGAAAGTAGATATAAAGCTCAAACCTTCCTCTGAGCAGGCTAGAAAATGAGAAAGGTTTTGTATACCTTTTAATATGTCAAAATTGAGCTCAACAACTTTGCATTCAATTTTAGTTTTAGCATCAGGAGGCAAGAAAGTTGTCTCAGTTCCTGTGATTCATTCAAAGTTCTATATTCTAATAGGAATAATGCGTGATCATTGAAAAAGGTCATGTGTTGACACACTACTCATAAGGCTCTAGGCTATTGTAATGACAACTTGTCGTTTAAAAAATTAACGCCCCGTTCAGTGACTTAAGGTCTCGAGCAGCTTCGTAATATGTATTATGATCCGCGGGTGTGGTCGAGTTTGGTTTTCGGATGATTCAGTATTAAATTGAAAGAACAATTCTCATTTTTGAAGCTTAAATGAAAAGAGTTTACCAGAGTTGGACTTTTGAGTAAACGACTCTGGAATAGAGTTTTGATTATTCCAATAGCTTCGTATGGTGATTTTGGACTTAGGAGTGTGTCCGAAAAATTATTTGGAAACCCGTAGTTAAATTAGGTTTGAAATGGCAAAAATAGAAAATTTAAGTTGGAAGTTTGATCGGGGAGTTGACTTTTTGATATTGGGGTCGGAATCCAGTTCTGAATATTTTCATAGGTCCGTTATGTCATTTATGACTTGTGTGCAAAATTTGAGGTCAATCAGACTTGATTTGATAGGTTTTGGCGTTGAATGTAGAAGTTAAAATTTCTTATTTTCATTAAGGTTGAATTGAGGTATGATTTGTGGTTTTAGCATTATTTGATGTGATTTGAGGTTTCGACTAAGTCCGTAATATGTTTTGAGACTTGTTGGTATGTTCGGACGGGATCCCAAGTGGCTCGGATAAGTTTCGGGGTGGTTTCAAACTATTTTTAGGCCATTTTTAGTTGCTGGTTTTTGGCCACAGAGGTATGTATCGCGATCGCGGACAAACGGTCGCGATCGCTAAGAGCAATTTTGTTGTTTGGACACTGTGAATTGCGATCGCGGAAGCCTTTTCGCGATCGCGTAGAGGAAAATCCTGCTGCACTAACCCAATTTTGGAAACTTATATCTCGCAATCTATAAGAAATTTGGAGATGATCCAAAAATAAAAGTTGTAGCCCTTTATGTCTAGTTTTCATAAAATCAAACCATTTGGCATTTGGAGTTGTGTACAAAAGGTTATGGTTTATATACTATATGCTGTCTGGGAAGAGTTTGGAAATCGCTAAGAAGAAATTTACGTTGCACATGGCTAATTTTGGCAGCCTATATCTAGCAATCTATAAAGAACTGGGAGATAAGCAAAACATGAAAGTTGTAGCGCTTGGTGTCTAGTTTTCAGAAAGATAAACCATTTGCAATTTTGAGTTTTATACAAAATGTTAGGATTATTATACTAGAGGCTATTTGGAAGAACTGGGCACTTGTTCTTTGCGATCGCGAAGCATTTTCCGCGATCGTGAAAGGCAATTTTTGGGCTGAGAAAAGTTGTGCTTCGCGATCGCGAATTATTTTCCACGATCGCGAAGAGTAAATACCTGGGCAGTAGCTATATTTTGAGGTTTCAGCCATTTTTAACATATTTGAAGCTCTGGAGCTCGGATTGAAGCGATTTTTGAGGTAATTTTTACCATATGGATTGGGGTAAGTGTTTTATATACAAAAGTGATTATACTTTATGATTCTATGATTATATGTATCATTTATTTCGGATTTAAATGGAAGAAATCAAGATTTTTGCAAAACGTTTCAAGAACGAAAATTTAAGATTTGGAAGTCGAGTTGTTATTGGAATTTGGTAAAATTGGTATGGTTGAACTCATACCGGAATGAGTGTTCGATTTTCGTGAAAATTATGTTGGGTTCCGAGAGGCGAGTCCCGCGTTGACTTTTGTTGACTTTTTAGAATAAATTTTTAAGTCGACGTTTTATTATCCGGAATTGTTTCCGATGAATGTTAATGAAGTTGTACAATTAATTTGGATAGATTTGAATGGTCCGGAGGTCAATTCAAGCAAGAAGGCGATTTTGGAATATCGGCATAACTTCAAAAAGGTAAGTATCTTGCCTAACCTTGAGTGAGGGAATTACCCCTTAGGCATCGAGTCTTATGTGCCATTTGTGAAATATGAAAAGCTGTGTACGTGAGGTGACGAGTACGTACTCAGGCTTATATGTGCAAAATATATTGGGTTAAGGTCTTAGGCATATTGTGTAGTAAATTGGATAATTATTGGCATTTATTAAATCATCTATTTTGCCATGCCTCAATTCTTGTTTGTTGAATTTATTTTTATATGACAATTTGATATGATTATTACTTGTATATTTATGTGGATTCCGTGAATTGATGATTTGATATTTTTTGGAAATTAATTTCATTATGAATTTTTTATCTATAAATAATTAATTAAATAAGCTTAAGAAGAGGTGTTTATATAATTATTAAGAATTTAGATTAATGAAGGTGTTGCCACCCTATACTGAGTATTTTCCATCTCTGTTGATTTTTTGAGGTTTTATATACGTTGCGTGGAGCCTTGCGCTATTTGTTGAGAAATTTATTGATTCTGCTACATATTTGGAATTTGGTTGTGATCAGTGGCAGATTGTGATATAAATTATTGTATTGTGTTGTGGTTTAAACACTCTCCTTGATGTTATTTATGCTTCCTACCTTACTTGTTAATGATATACATGTGCTTGGTAAGGAAGAGTGTAAAGCACGAAGGGTGATATCGTACCATTTGAGAGTGTAAACCACGAAGGGTGATGCCGTGACATTTAAATTATATTATCATGCGAGGGAGAGTGTAAAGCACGAAGGGTGATGCCGTACCATTTCATTTCTATTATCAGGTGAGGATGAGAGTAAAAGCACGAAGGGTGATGCTGTGCCATTATTTTTATATTATCATATATTCATGGCACGAAGGGTGTTTCCGTGCAGGCGAGGATGAGAGACATACATTATATTGTGATATCGTTTTGTTTTGTATACATTCATGCCTTTATCTTGAGATGTTATTGTGCACCTATGTTTCTTATGTGACTTGTAGTCGTTGTTGCTTCCTGTGTGCCTCCACTTTATTTCTTTTATTGTTATTGGTATTTCTCCCACCTAGTTGGTACTGTTATATGTATGCACGGTGAGAAAGATATAAATGCACGAAGGGTGTTGCCGTGCCAATTGATTTGATATACATATATATATATTGGGTGAGAATGAGACAAGTGCACGAAGGTATTGTCGTGCCATTTGATGTGATATGTTGAATATATTTCTCACGCCAAGAAAGTTAAATGAGGTGTCACATGGTGACTTTTATTTGAAAGAATTATATTAGAAAGATATTTATTTGAAAGAATTATATTAGAAAGATATTTATTTGAAAGAATTATATTAGAAAGATATTTACTTGAAAGAAGTATATTTGAAAGATATTTACTTGAAAGAATTATATTTGAAAGATATTTACTTGAAAGAATTATATTCGGAAGATATTTATTTGAAAGAATTATATTCGAAAGATATTTATTTGAAAGAATTATAATGGAAAGATATTTATTTGAAGGAAGTATATTCGAAATATATTTATTGAAAAGGATTATATTATAGAGACTTTTATTGAAAAAATTATAGATAAAAGATGTATATTTTGAAGGACTTGATTAATTGGTTGTACCTGTATTTAATATTCGTTTGAGCAATATTTATGGTGTTCCTGTTGCCTTGCTGTTTAAATCGCTAGTTGATTGGTGTTGCTATCATTGCTATTTGTTTTCTATTATTTTTGTATGCTATATTGCATAGATTATTTGACTAGTGAGTGTCTTGACTGTACCTCGTCACTACTCCACTGAGGTTAGTCTTGATACTTACTGGGTACTGACCGTGGTGTACTCATACTACACTTTTATACATTTTTGTGCAGAGCCAGGTATTGAAGATATCAGATTCGGACAGAGATTAGAGTATGATCGCAAGGATTCAAGGTAGGACTGCTTGGTCATCACAGTCCCTTGGAGTTTTTCCATTTTATTATACTGTTAATTTCTTATTCGATCAGTACTGTATATTCGATCCTCGAGATAATTCTATGTATTCAGTTAGAGTTCGTGACTCAATATTACCATTCTTGGGAGGTTATATTAAATTATATGTTTTAAAAAAATGGCTTGAATTATGATTATAATCGGCTTACTTAGTCTTAGAGACTAAGTGCCATCACAATGCCTGTGGTGGGATTTTTAGGTCGTGACAAGTTGGTATCAGAGCCCTAGGTTCATAGGTTCTACGAGTCACGAACGAGTTTAGTAGAGTCTTGTGGATCGGTATGGAGACGTATGTACTTATCTTCGAGAGGCTAAAAAGCTAGTAGGAAAAAAATCACTTCTTTCATTCCTTATCATGCGGCATTTATTCAGCTTGAAGCATATATCTTATGTTCTTTTGCATCCACTCATCTATGAAATTGCGCACTCGGTATCAACTATGTGCCAATGGTTTCTGATACTACATAGGTGTTATAATGATGCTAGGGTTGCTCAACCATTGTTACAACGTGTCGTCCAGATCGAGGATGTGGAAGTATTTAGAGATCATTTAGTTGTGCACATGGGGGTGCAGCAGGCTCTGATATCTGGTTGATAAGTATGATCTTAAGAAGGTTTAATTAATTGTCTAAACATCACAATCATGGTAGGGTCACGAGGTGGATGTAGATATGGAGATAGTTGGTAGTATTAGAAACTATGTAGTTCGTATGGGATTTCTATTTAGCGAAAGGTACATACTAGCAACCAAGACACTGGAGAAAGCGAGTTTAACTGTAATGAGGATGACATGCGCCAAATAAATGGCTTGAGGTGTCTTATGACCGGTGTCATACGAGCGATGAAGGTTAGTATTGTGGATCATCGGAATGTGTCCTATGGCTTCGCGCCAAGTGAGGGGAGTCCACTATCAACAATCAGATTGCGGGGTCATGTGTTATATCAGTTTTGGCCTGAGATATATTTATGTGGTATTGAAAGGTTCTCTGAAACTTGTATATGATTAAGAGGTGAGATTTGTATGGGATTATGATGGGGCTTGCAGTATTTTCGCATCCTTAATAATTCTACATTTCTGTACTAGCGGGGTCACAAAAATAATTTCAGAATATTCGGGGTGCTACAGTAAGTTCTTTTAATGCACCACCGGCACGGGGTTCCTATAATGGTTATTCCAGTTATCCGGCAGTGACTCATTATGAGAAGCCAAACCCTCAGAGGGGTTGTTATCAGTGTGATGATATTAGGCACATCATGAGAGATTGTCCGAGTCTTAGGAGAGGCGGATTTCATCAGAATACTTAGGCTACAGGCTCTATTCTAGTTACTACCCTACATGCACAGTCAGTTACAGGTGGAGGACAAACGGGTAGAGGGCGCCCTAAAGGGGGAGGCCCAACCCGTTGATATAATTGCTATGACTTGGCTGAGGCCAATACACCAAATGGTGTCGTACATGTATGATTTAATTTATAATAAAAGGAGCATTATTCTTATTTTGATTCAGTTTTTATTATCGAGGTGAGACCTCCTATTGTGCTCCATATAGGGCGAGTTTGTGATTTGTACACCACTCACGTATTTATCCCTATTTGGAGATTTGATGGTGTTAGCCCGTGTCTATCATGTTGTTTTGCACACTATTGATGGCTATAAGTCAAAAAGTGACTTTCTGTTACTCACTACAGTGGATTTTGATGCTATTTTGGGATAATTGATTACAATTATATGCCCTACCGGTATGGGGGTTCATTATGTGTTATGAAAATTATTTACGAAATTTATTGAAAAGAAGAAAGAAAGGAAATTAAAATTTTCAGTTGGTACAATGTGCAAAAATACTTGTGATTCAGAGTTGAGGACGAGATCTTCGCATTTTTTTATATGGTATGAAATAATTTAACTGGACTAAAGTCACGGTGGAAATTATATAAGTACAAGGTCCTTGTGGTGAAAAACTTATGAGTTTAAATTCTCCTTTTGTGAAATTAAAATTTGTACTATAGTATTAATAAGGAGTCATGCCTGTTAGGCTTATTTGATAATTCTTTTATGTGTTTCTGTGCATATTTATCCATAATTGTGAGGAAAAAATTGAGTTTTATCCCACGAGGTGAGTGCCCAGGCGGCGTTAAATGTGACTCGTTAAGTCGGGTAAATAGTTATGAGGTCTTCATGCCTCACATTTTGCTATCAGTGTTGTGAAAATTTGAAATGAGGTTTTGGTTAATATGAGGTTAATTGGCAATGTTGTAATCAATTATGAACAACTATTAAGACTAGAGAAAGGGTTGACCAAGTTTGAATTTTTAGCATTTGACCTAGGATTGGAATTTTGATGGTTCCATTAGCTCCGCTGGGTGATTTTGGACTTAGGAGCGCGCCCAGATTGTGATTTGGAGGTCCGTGGTTGAATTTGGCTCGAAATGGCGAAAGTTGAAATTTTGGAAAGGTTGACCGGGAGTGGATTTTTTGATACCGAGGTCGGATTCTGATTCTGAAAGTTGGATCAGGTCTGTAATGTCGAATGTGACTTGTGTGCAAAATTTGAGGTCAATCGGACATGATTTGATAGGTTTCAGCATCGGTTGTGGAAGTTTGATGTTTCAAAGTTCATTGAATTCGAATTGAGGTGTGATTCGTCGTTCCGATGTTGTTATGTATGTTTTGAGGCCTCAAGTAGGTCCGTTTTATGTTATGGGACTTTTTGGCATGTCTGGATAGGGTCCCGAGGGGCTCGGGCATGTTTCAGATTGATTTCAGATCATTTTTCTTCATTTTGGTACTGTTGTGATCTGCTGTTTTTCTGGTGTCTCAGTTCTTCATCGTGTTCGCATGGCTAGTGTCGCCAACGCGTAGTGTATTTTGATGGCAACAACAAATTTTTCTTCGCGATCGCGAAGTAGGTCCTGCGTTCGTGTAGAGTTGGGGCAAGTCCTCTTCGCGTTCGCGAAGTGTTGATGTTGGCAGCTCGGAATTTGAGCATTCTTCTGTACGACCACGTAAGGTCAATCGCGTTCACGAAGCTTTGGCAGTGGTGTTCATTGCGTTCGCGTGGGGTTTATTGCGAACGCATAGAGTCTTTTATGGCAGTGTGAGTTTTATTAATCGCGAATACGATGGATTTCCCGCATTCGCGAAAGAGGAGGTCTGGGGAGATTATAAAGTACTCTATTTCGAGGGTTTCGACCATTTTTACATTTTTGGAGCTATGGAACTCGGATTGAGGCGATTCTTGAAGTAATTTTCACCATATGAATTGGGGTAAGTATTCTATACTCGGTTTTGGTTATATTCCATGAATCTATCTTCGATTTTAGATTTTGGTCGATGAATTTTAAAGAGGAAATTGGGGGTTTTGGCCAAAAGTTTCATAATATGAATTTTTGAGTTTTGAACATCGAATTGGGGTCGAATTTGAGTGAAACTAGTATGGTTGGATTTGTAATTGAATGGGTTGTTAGATTTTGTAAATTTTGTCGGGTTCTGAGGTGCGGGCCCGGGTTGGACTTTTGGCTCAAGATTTGATATTTTCGATCAGGATTGGTTCCTTTAGCATTGTTTGATGTATTTGAGTTGTTTTTGGTTAGTTTTGAGCCGTTCGGAGGTCGGAATGCACGGGATGGCATCTTTGGAGCACCGCTTGGCTTGTTCGGCGTTGGTATTGGCTTGTTGGAGGTAAGTAACTCTTCTAATCTTATTGTTGAGGGTATGAAACCCCGTAATACGTGGTATGTGATTGGTATTGAGGTGACGCAGATGCTAGGTGACAGGCATGTGAGCGTGCACCATGTGAATTGGGACTCTATTGTTTCTATGGCACTGTATAGTGGTCCTATTTTGTTGATATCTGTGTTTTTGCCGTGTTATAAAGTAATTGAGTTGTCAATCATGCAAGATATCATGTTTAGGCATTATGCAGATAATGTTTGGACCCATAGTGGTCGTTTCTTACGGTCATCTCACCGATTTCATTGATATTTCGTACTCAGTCATATTCATACATTCATATCATATCTTAGTTTCAGTTGTTATTTATTGATACATCATATCATTGTTATCGGGCTAGTTTCATGACATTGTGATCCCGTGAGTGAGACCAGAGAGATTGATGACTGAGTGAGGCCGGGGGCCTGTTGTGTGGATATTGATACTATAGCACGTGAGTTGTCCGTGCAACACGTGAGTTGTCCGTGCGTATCCAGATACTGATATTATAGCACGTGAGTTGTCCGCGCAACACGTGAGTTGTCCGTGCGATTCCATATATTGATATTATGGCACGTGAGTTATCCGTGCAGCACGTGAGTTGTCCGTGCGGATTATAGTGCTTGGGCTGATAGGAGCCCCTCCGGAGTCTGCACACCCCCCAGTGAGCGTAGTCGACTATAAATATGGATCGGGCTGCACGCCGCAACGGGTTTGTACAATGCTGAGTGATTGAGTGTGCTGAGCATAGTGAGAGAGAATGCGAGACAGTGAAATTGAGTACTCTGAGAGTGTGAGTACATTAGCTCATCATCGAGATGCATTGCTGTCACGCCCCAAACTCGGGGAGCGCGACCGGCACTCAACAGAGTAAACCCGACTGAGCAAGCCTGTTAGATTTCATTCTACCCAAACTCATTCATGAAATAATAGGAGATGTACTCCATTAATCAAACACTGAAAAGATTTCATTAACAACTTCCTTTTTCATTCCCATTAGCAGCTTCCTTCATAATTTCCAAATACTAGTTTATAGAATTAATCAAAAACATGATTTCCAAATACCAACATATCTAGTTCAGTTCCCAACATCAACCACAATCCACAACCTGTCTACGGAGCCTCTAAGTACAATAGAAGAGTAATATGGAAATGCCGGCAACAAGGCCCCGGCTATACCTCAAAACACAGTACATGAGAAACAAATACATGACCCCGAAATGAAATGGGGCTCACCAAATTAGCTGAAAAGAGTGTACTGCTATCACTGATCAATGACACCTGCTGTACAACCACTGCATCCATTAAAGATGCAGCGCCCCCGGCAAAAGGGACGTTAGTACTGTCGAATAGCACTAGTATGTATAGATAAAAATCCTCTTTCAAAATAGAATGCCCATATAAGAAAAGGCAACACATAAAAACAGCAAGTCAAAATCCACAATATCCAAATGTCCAGTTAAAACATAATAATTTTCAAAATACGGACTTCATATACAATTTTTGGTTGGGAGATCATTAGCACCGATATACCATTGTTCACAATACCAATGTTCACAATACCAGTGTTCACAATACCAATATTTACAATACCAGCGTTCATAATACCAATGTTCACAATACCAATGCCACCGTACTTTTAGCACGGAGTCCGATCATGACCCGATTGGCTAGGCTATCTCATTAGAGAATCAACCACAATTACTATCAATACCCATACCACCATAAATTTAGTACGGAGTCCGATCACGACCCGATCGGCTAGGCTATCTCATTAGAGAATGAACCATAATTACTGTCAAGATCAATACCACTGTAAATTTAATACGGAGTCCGATCACGACCCGATCGGCTAGGCTATCTCATTAGAGAATCAACCACAATTATTGTCAATATCAATACCATGATAAATTTAGTACGGAGTCCGATCAAGACCCGACTGGCTAGGCCATCTCATTAGAGACATCAACCACAATTACTATCATTACCAATACCACCGTAAGTTTAGTACGGAGTCCGATCACGACCCGATCGGCTAGGCTGTCTTATTTGAAGACATCAACCAAAATCTCAATTTCAATTAAGAGGAATAATTTTATCACATCAATCTCATCCTAAATAAGGAGAATAATTCACAAAAATAACATTGGTGTAAATATATTTACCTCATCGTCTTTCACTTTGTATAAATCTCTACTAGTATTTTTAGTCATTCACAACGACAATATTTCCTTGGCTCTTTTAGCTATTCACAAGATTCTTTATTCAAGGCACGATGGCCATATTTGATATTCCACACCTTCATTTCTTCCCTCTCATGTATCATCATCATAAATATCAACATACATATAATATTCCGAAAATCACAACTTTAAGTTCATTAGAAATGAATAATTTAAGCACAATAGATTTCTTTCCGAGAAATGGAGTAATATAATTGGCAATTGATGCGCAAGTTAAAATCATCAACAAGTAACATACCATTTATTCTTGAAATACTTTTTCCCAAAAAGGATAATACACAATTTTTACTCACGAATATGTAAGAATGCAAAACACATTGGAAATACTCACAAAGCATAGTATTTGTTAAAACAGCCACTTATGGCATGAATTGTGTACGAAAGCTTTTAGGCAATTCTATTTTCAAAGTCATTTTAAAATATTTGAGTCGAGGCTCATTTCATAACCTTTCTCACATCATTTCATTTCATTGGCACCATCGACAACAAGTATAACTTTCACTCTTGCACATTGGCCACACTTTATATCCCAATTCACTTATTTCATTTCTAACCACCTTTATAGGTTATCAACAATAATACATTTCCAATCCAGACTTTAGGTACACATATGATCAATTTCGAGTCTTAAGAATATTGAGATTTTCTCACACTATTAGCATACTACTTCTCATCTAAAACACGACTCAAAGCCACAACATTTCAATATGCAAATCATACTTTGAACATCTATCTTTCGACATAAGGCTCATTCAGAATAATCAAGTTTATAGGGAATAACCCAGAATATAGAAGTTAGGAATCTTGAGCCAATCATACTTGATCTTACAGAAACATTATGGATATCTATTCTAAGAGAGAAAGTTTAGCCAACATACCTTGCTTTGAGCTTTCCTTAAATTACTACAACGTTCCAGAAATTCTAGCAATCCCAATCTATTTTGAGACATAACAAAAATTGAACCATTATTAGGAAGATATTCATGATCTAAACTCATTTGAGCATTTTATCAAACATTAGGTATGCAAATCTAACTACAAGGTTCTTTTACAAGATTTTCTTCACTACACAACCCAATCTTTACTTATTTGAGCTCAAAAATCTTTCCACAAACCTTATTAGTACAAGCATGTATAAATAATTCTCTTATACCCAAGAATCATACTCCAAATCAACCATCTTTTACCCAAATTCGAAATTTGAAACTAGGGTATGGAACCTTACCTCTTAGATGAAGATCTTATGATTAGTTTTCTTGATTCGTGAAGATTGGTGCAAGATTGGATGATTATAATGTTAGGTTCCCTCCTTCTATCTCTAAAATGCTCTTACCTCTCTCTAAAACCCTCCGAAAAACAACCCCAAAGCCTATTTATCAAAATGGGGTCGGGTTATGAAAAGAGGAAAATTAACCCTCCGAACTCAGTTATGCGGTCGCACAATGGACCGCACAATTGATGTGTGGGTCGCACAATGGTCACACAAATCAGTTCCAAGAACTGGGCTATTCTGGTCCATTCTGTGACCAGTTTGCGGTCGCATAACCATTTTGCGATCGCATAATGGTCGCAGAATTGGTCGCAAAATCGCATTCTATCAGCCTTTGGTAATTTGGTCATAACTTCTTGTAGCAATGTCCAAATGACAAACGGTTTGAAGAGTTGAAAACTAGACTCAAAGGGAATTACTTTTATAGGTAATACACCATATAACTCTTCATATCAAGATAGGTATACTCGTTTAAAGTTAGGTCTTTTGCGAACTCACTTGAAACTTTATTTTATCATGAAAGTTTCAACTTGCCTTAGCCTTGGGGCTCTTCTTAGACCATAAACCATTCTTAGTGCACTTCATACATATATTATCAAGATCAATTGATATCATTAATATAATAATCCCTTTTCTGCACACAAAATAATATAATTAGAGCACATCAACTTTCTTAATAACGCTTAAGTACTTCGAAATATTTTCGGGGTGTTACAATTGCATTTGACATTGACATGCGCACTTGTGATACATGCATAGAGGTGCATTTCCTTCTGCTACCCATTTATGGGGACATTTATGATTTTACTTATATCTTGACATGTAGGCATAGAGAAGTACTTTCCTCATGCTATCAGAAAATTAAACATCTTACTTATTGTTGAAAGGACTTTGGGAAAAATCACAGTTTTCAAACTCACTCGTATTTTGGCTTTTTCGGTAAAATATTTGGGTTTTCACTGAGATACTTGAAAATAAATGTCTATTAACTGTAACTGTGAACGAACTGAGCATTTTATTTTTGAGATACCTCTTTTATTACTTGTACTATGCTGTTATGAACTGTTGTGGAATATTGATGTTGGACCAGACCTTCATGTTATTTCGTTAGTACTTTCAACCTAAGGTTAGGTTTGTTACTTATTGAGTAAATGGGGTCGGTTGTACTCATACTACACTTCTGCACCTCGCGTGCAGATGTTGGCTGCTGATGTTGCTATGATCGATGGGAGCTGGATTGAAGATGTACCTGTATCCCGGTTGTAGCTGCCTCTTTTTTGCGGTAGCTTTAGATCTATAAAACTATGTTTATGTACTATTCAAACAGACTATGTATTTATTTCATTTTCGCTTTGTAAACTTTATTCTTAGAAGCTCATGATTTGTACTACTAGTTCTTGGGAAATGTATAAGATTCAGATAATTTCTTTGAGTAATGGTCCTGTTAAATATTATTATAATTAGATAGTTATTAGTTGGCTTACCTAGCGGGTTAGGTTAGGTGCCATCACGACTAGTGGAATTTTGGTCATGATAAGGTGGTATCAGAGATCTAGGTTCATAGGTTCTACAAGTCATGAGCAAGTGTCTAGTAGAGTCTTGCGGATCGGTATGATGACGTCTATACCTATCTTCGAGAGGCTACAGGACATTTAGGATATACTTCCCATCTTTCATTCCTTATCGTGCAGCATTGATTTAGCTTGAAGCGTAACTCTTTAAATTCCTTCCACGCATTCGTATGCGCAGCTGAGCGCTCGGTATCAGCTGTGCATCACCGACTTGTGATTCTATGAACGAGGTTCAAGATGTGTATTCTGTATTTTGGTGATGTGCCAGTTTGGAGGACTTGAGGCCATGGTTAGACCGCAGCTTGAGCTCGGTAGCTTCAGTGGTAACTTGTACATTTGGAATCATATGTCCGGTAATGTCCCTACGAGAGGAATTTATGGCTCAATGAGCGGTGAAATGGCTATGTGGTGAGTATGATGTGACTGCGAGATGTGTTCGGATCGTTCAAATGTTACGATAAGAGTTTACTTGAGAGGTAGCAAGGACTATGGGGTGTTTGATTTCTGTCTTGATTTTGCATATGGTCTCTAGTTATGGGTGTGTTGAGGGAATCTCTCATGTTGTTTAGTTGTGGAGTAAAGTAGATTCCCATGTCTTGTTGATGAGTTCAGAATCAAGAAGATTAAGTGATTGCATAGTAGTCGTGACTGTGGAAGGGTATACAGAGATGTCAGTTTGAAGCAGAGCAGGTAGGTTATCTCCTACGAGGTGTCCTAAGGTTGTGTGGTCCTTATAATGTTTTGTAAAGAGTTTTCTTTTACCAGTGAATGATATATGTTGCAATTTGAGTTTGGATCGCTTGTGGAAGTCGGCTTGACTATTACAAGGGTGAATGCGAGATTTGCAGACGATTTGAGGTATTATATGGTTTGTATTACATGAGCTTGCGAAGGATTTAGTTGAATTTCAGTGTGGGATTCTGGCAGTAATAGAGTATGGGCATTGTGAGTTGTGTGTTTTGATCTATGGCTTTGAGCCAAGTGGGAGTATTCTATCGACAAGTTGATTGCACGATTATGTGTTGTATTGGTTTCAGTTCGAGGTATACTGGTAAATCAGTTATGACTGCAGGAGTTGAGATCGAGGATGACTCGGGTAAAGGAATTTTTGGATACAGGTTGTATTATGCTCTATGGGTATATGTGAATCATAAAATAATTGAGTAGTTATGCGCGAAGGATGTAGGGTACATGGAGTAGGAATTTGCTCGATTGCTTAGGAGTATGAACTACTCCCTTGGGTGTTGGTGTACTAATGGGGCATAGGTCGTTCGGTCTGTTTCGTCGGTTCAATTGAGATTTAAGTAGAGTGGATGACTCCCGAGAATGGTTCTAATGGATTCAAGATTTATATGTAGCGATTTGGAATTTTCAAGATTTATATATGGCTAGAAACTGGGAGTTGCATTGGATGGTGTCGAGACTTGTGACATTTTATATCATTATGGATTATGCATTTCAGTATCAAGAAGGTGAAGAAAACAATTTTATGTTCACATGTCTATTTTGAGTGGGTGTCTCGGTTGTGGTGCCTTGGGGTTCTTAAGAGCGGAGTCAACGGCTTATAGGCCTTAGGGCGTTATGGTTTTATACTAGGGTCTCTTGTGTGGTGAATTTTGGTTAGGGATCGTGGTGTTCTAGCAAGGAGAAGTTTCAATTTGAAGGCAATTTGGAAAGGACTTGGAGAAATAGGACAGCTTGGTAGTAGGTTGGGTTAGCACAGTAATGAGTATGATCGGTTCTCTGGGTACTGAGGACGTGGCTAGTCTCTATAGGTGCTTCGTGGCAATGCTCTTGGGTTTTGGCAACCTACGTGGCTGGGTTGAGTTAGAGAGATCCGGTTCAGATAGCTTAGTTATGTGTAAATGGGTTTTGAAGAGTTCTCAATGATTTTTACCAAGGTTCGAGGGGTATATTTCCTACAGGCGTGAGGAGCATGTGGTGTATAGTGAATATCTCATGGATGAAATCAAATGGAAGGTCCTTGGGTAATTGAGAATGTAGTTGCTTATGACTCGGAGCGGACTATGAAGTTCTCATATTTTCATATGATGGCATGGTATATGCGGTATGTTGTGTGGGATTGAGATTTACATGAGCAGGATCACAATTCCATTTGGAAGCATGGACGGTTTCAGATGACTAGGTAAATGATATTACTAATCGATATGGCCTGATGAGAGTATACATTTCATAAGGGGCAATGTGTTTTGATTTATGGATACTTTATTGGTATTGCGGCACTCTTCTGGTTGATCGACTACTGATATTCAAATTTTGCTATGTGGCACGGAAGACTTTTAGAAGTATTCCTCGTGGGATGATCATGTATGAGAGATGTGTTAGACATTTGGGCGGTGGAGATGGAATCAGATATGGTGATTCGTGTGTTTTATGGATTTGGAGGCTAGGCGTTCTCAGGAGCAGATTGTTTCATGGTTGTGGACTGTGAAATTGTGGCCGAAGCTAGCCAGATGATAGTATGTGTTATGATTCAGTCATTGTGGATTTTCGGAGGGTTATTTATATATTTGTGGGTGACCAGAGTCAATTTGGGGGTCCATTGGTAGGCCCAATTAGGATGTGTATTCTACACCGAGTCGGATTGGTTGGCTCCGTACTGCTATTGTTGAGGGATGTGCCATTCGGTTGTTGTTGAGCTTATTCGTGTTCTGAGATGATCCGTGAGTTACTCTTCTATGCTACGAGGAGTTGTGATTCATTGGTTATATGCACATATGGTGCGGTTCTATTGGGGCCTTATAGCGGAATTTGAGCGAGAAGAGTAATTGGGTATTGCACAGTTGATGGCGTATGGGTTATGTTCTTTTGGGTTTTGTGTGGCATTGTGTCATCTGCTTCTCTGTGGTTACGGTAGTGCACTTTGATTACTTGATGTCGGATTGCACGAGGTTATTGATTTTGAGCATGGTGGCTGAGGTATTTCATATGGATCAGTGTTTGGATGGGGTCGCGCATTGCAACAGAGTTATGTTGAGATATGATCCCTCATGTTAGATTCGTGTGTTTTGGTTCTACGGTGTGTGTTAGGTTCTTAGCATTGCGGTGTGGTGGTACTTATTGAGCTTGCGGGACAGTTCTCCCATCTGAGTCAGTTTTCCATGATTGAGTACATTTGGAATGTTTCTTATTGGTGCACGGATTGCACGGGTTGTGGCTTTAGATTGTATGGGTGTTTTATGTCACTAGATTGGTCGTGTTGGATGAGATGCGGTCATTGGACCTGGAATGGATACTATCGGAATAGATTACAACATGGTTGGAAGGAAAATATCGGAAGTCGGCTTAGAAATTTGCTAGAGTCTTGTCGAAGGAGATGGAGTACCATGACTTGTTGATCTGATGAATGGTTATGAGTTTTGCATGTTTCTTTCTTCATTGGCAGTGTACGAAAGTTTTAGAATGGAGTCTTGTTTGGTATGAGGTTATTACTGGCATTGGGTTATTTTGAGCAGCTACTGTGATTAGAAATCATTGCTTCGAGCATTTGAGCTATGCAGTATTTGAGTTTTGAGTATTTGAGTTATCGTTACGACTTTTAGTACAACTTGTTCAGACTTATACAGTGTGTAGATGCGAGATTCTGATCTTATAGAAATTCAGGATGTTGGAAATTGGATTCTAAGGTTTATGGGCTAGGTTGAATTAAGAAACTATAGTTATGCTGTGTTATCGGGCCTATATGGGATAGAGTGACGTGATATCACCCCCGGGGAGGGGATGTAACAACCCGACCGGTTGTTTTGAGCATTTACACTTCGCTCAGTTATTTGAGAGCACGAGTAGCCCCGTATGATGTATTAAGACTTATGTGAATCGTCGATTTTGGTTTTCAGGTTATGCGGAATTGATTTGAAAGAATGATTCTCATCTAGAAGCTTTAAATTTGAAAGAGTTGATCAAGTTTGACTTTTTAGCATTTGACCTCGGATTGGATTTTTGATGGTTCCATTAGCTCCGTTGGGTGATTTTGGACTTAGGAGCGCGTTTGGATTGTGATTTGGAGGTCCGTGATTGAATTAGGCTCGAAATGGCGAAAGTTGAAATTTTGAAAAGGTTGACCGGGAGTGGACTTTTTAATATCGGGGTCGGATTCCGATTCCGGAAGTTGGAGTAGGTCCGTAATGTCGAATGTGACTTGTGTGAAAAATTTGAGGTCAATCGGACGTGATTTGACAGGGTTTTGGCATCGGTTGTGGAAGTTTGAAGTTTCAAAGATCATTGAATTCGAATTGAGGTGTAATTCGTCGTTCCTATGTTATTATGTGTGTTTTGATGCCTCGAGTATGTCCGTGTTATGTTATGGGACTTGTTGGAATGTTTGGACGGGGTCTCGAGGGGCTCGGGCGTGTTTCGGATTGATTTCAGAACATTTTTCTTCATTTTGGTGCTGCTGTTTTCTGCTGTTTTTCTGGTGTCTCAGTTCTTCATCGCGTTCGCGTGGCTAGTGTCGCGAACGCGTAGTGTATTTTGATGGAAACAACAAATTATTCTTCGCGATCACGATGTATTTCCCACGTTCGCGTAGAGTTGGGGCAAGTCCTCTGCGCATTCGCATATGAAGTATCGCGTTCGCAAAGTATTGAGATTGGCAGCTGGGAATTTGAGCATTCTTCTATGCGATCGAGTAAGGTTTGTCGCGTTCGCGAAGCTTTGGTAGTGGTGTTCATCACGTTTGCATGGGGTGTATCGCGAACACGTAGAGTCATTTGTGGCAGTGTGAGTTTTATTCATCGCGAACGCGATGGATTTCCCGCGTTCGCGAAAGAGGAGGCCTGGGCAGATTATAAAGTACTCTATTTCGAGGGTTTCAGCTATTTTTGCATTTTTGGAGCTATAGAGCTCAGTTTGAGGTGATTCTTGAAGCAATTTTCATTATATGAATTGGGGTAAGTGTTCTCTACTCTAATAGAGCTCAGTTTGATTTTATCTTTTGGTTGATGAATTTTAAAGAGGAAATTGGAGGTTTTGGCCTAAAGTTTCATAATATGAATTTTTGAGTTTTGAACATCGAATTGGGGTCGGATTTGAGTGAAACTAGTATGGTTGGATTCGTAATTGAATTGGTTGTTGGATTTTGTAAATTTTGTCCGGTTCCGAGGTCCGAGTCCGGGTTGGTCTTTTGGCTCAAGATTTGATCTTTTTGATCAGGATTGGTTCCTTTAGAATTGTTTGATCCATTTGAGTTGTTTTTGGTTAGTTTCGACCCATTTAGAGGTCGGAACGCGCGTGATGGCATCTTTGGAGCACCGCTTGGCTTGTTCGGCATTTGTATTGGCTTGTTCAAGGTAACTACCTATTCTAATCTTAGTGTAGAGGGTATGAAACCCCGTAATACGTGTTAAGTGATTGGTATTGAGGTGACGCACATGGTAGGTTACGGGCGTGTGGGCGTGCACCATGTGAATTGGGACTTTATTGTTTCTATGGCACTTTATTGTGGTCCTATTTTGTTGATATCTGTGTTTTCGCCGTGTTATAAAGTAACTGAGTTGTCAAATATGCAAGATATCATGTTTAGGCATTATGCCGATAATGTTTGGACCCATAGTGGTCGTTTCTTACTGTCATCTCACTGATTTCATAGATATTTCGTACTCAGTCATATTCATGCATTCATATCATATCTCAGTCTCAGTTGTTATTTATTGATACATCATATCATTGTTATCGGGCTAGTTTCATGACATTGTGATCCCATGAGTGAGACCGGAGAGATTGATGACTGAGTGAGGTGGGGGGCCTGTTGTGAGGATATTGATACTATAGCACGTGAGTTGTCCGTGCAACACGCGAGTTGTCCGTGCGTATCCAGATACTGATATTATAGCACGTGAGTTGTCCGTGCGATTCTAGATATTTATATTATGGCACGTGAGTTATCCATGCAGCACGTGAGTTGTCCATGCGGATTATAGTGCTTGGGCTGAAAGGAGCCTCTCCGGAGTCTGCACACCCCCAGTGAGCGCAGTCGACTATAAATGTGGATCGGGCTGCACGCCGCAACGGGTTTTGTACAATGCTGAGTGATTGAGTGTGCTGAGCATAGTGAGAGAGAATGCGAGACAGTGAGATTGAGTACTCTGAGAGTGTGAGTACATGAGCTTATCATCGAGATACATTGCATTTGACATTGACATGCGTACTTGTGATGCCGTGACATTTGAATAATATTATCATGCGAGGGAGAGTGTAAAGCACAAAGGGTGATGCCGTGCCATTTTATTTATATTATAAGGTGAGGATGAGAGTAAAAGCACGAAGGGTGATGCTGTGCCATTATTTTTATATTATCATATATTCATGGCACGAAAGGTGTTTCCGTGCAGATGAGGATGAGAGACATACATTATATTGTGATATCATTTTGTTTTGTATACATTCATGCCTTTATCTTGAGATGTTATTGTGCACATATGTTTCTTATGTGACTTGTAGTCGTTGTTGCTTCCTGTGTGTCTCCACTTTATTTCTTTTATTGTTATTGGCATTTCTCCCACCTAGTTGGTACTGTTATATGTATGTACGGTGAGAAAGATATAAATGCACGAAGGGTATTGCCGTGCCAATTGATTTGATACACATATATATATTGGGTGAGAATGAGACAAGTGCACGAAGGTATTGTCGTGCCATTTGATGTGATATGTTGAATATATTTCTCACGCCACGAAAGTTAAATGAGATGTCACATGGTGACTTTTATTAGAAAGAATTATATTAGAAAGATATTTATTTGAAAGAATTATATTAGAACGATATTTACTTGAAAGAAGTATATTTGAAAGATATTTACTTGAAAGAATTATATTTGAAAGATATTTACTTGAAAGAATGATATTCAGAAGATATTTATTTGAAAGAATTATATTTGAAAGATATTTATTTGAAAGAATTATAATGGAAAGATATTTATTTGAAGGAAGTATATTCGAAATATATTTATTGAAAAGGATTATATTCTAGAGACTTTTATTGAAAAACTTATAGATAAAAGATGTATATTTAGAAGGACTTGATTAATTGGTTGTACCTGTATTTAATATTCATTTAAGCAATATTTATGGTGTTCCTGTTGCCTTGCTGTTTAAATCGCTAGTTGATTGGTGTTGCTATCATTGCTATTTGTTTTCTATTATTTTTGTATGGTATATTGTACAGATTATTTGACTAGTGAGTGTCTTGACTGTACCTCGTCACTACTCCACTAAGGTTAGTCTTGATACTTACTGGGTACTGACCGTGGTGTACTCATACTACATTTCTGCACATTTTTGTGCAGAGCCAGGTATCAGATTCAGACAGAGATTAGACTATGATCGCAAGGATTTAAGGTAGGACTGTTTGGTCATTGCAGTCCCTTGGAGTCTTTCCATTTTATTGTACTGTTAATTTCTTATTCGATCAGTACTGTATATTCGATCCTCGAGATAATTCCATGTATTCAGTTAGAGTTCGTGACTCAATATTACCATTCTTGGGAGGTTGTGTTAAATTATATGTTTTTAAAAAAATGGCTTGAATTATGATTATAATCGGCTTACTTAGTCTTAGAGACTAAGTGCCATCACGACGCCTGTGGTGGGATTTTTGGGTCGTGACAAGTTGGTATCAGAGCCCTAGGTTCATAGGTTTTACGAGTCACGAATGAGTTTAGTAGAGTCTTGCGGATCGGTACAGAGATGTCTGTACTTATCTTCGAGAGGCTACAAAGCTAGTAGGAAAAAATTCACTTCTTTCATTCCTTAGAAGTGCGACATTTATTCAGCTTGAAGCATATATCTTATGTTCTTTTGCATCCACTCATCTATGAAATTGCGCACTCGGTATCAACTATGCGCCAACGGTTTGTGATACTACATAGGGGTTATAAGGGTGCTAGGGTTGCTCAACCATTGTTACAACGTGTCATCCAGATCGAGGATGCGGAAGTATTTAGAGATCATTCAGTTATGCACATGGGGGTGCAGCAGGCTCTGACATCTGGTTGATAAGTATGATCTTAAGAAGGTTTAATTAATTGCCTAAATGTCACAATCGTGGTAGGGTCACGAGGTGGATGTTGATATGGATATAGTTGGTGGTATTAGAGACTATGTAGTTCGTATGGGATTTCTATTTAGCGAAGGGTACATACTAGACGCCAAGGCACTGGAGAAAGCGAGTTTAACTGTCATGAGGATGACATGCGCCAAATAAATGGCTTGAGGTGTCTTATGACCAGTGTCATACGAGCGATGAAGGTTAGTATTGTGGATCATCAGAATGTGTCTTATGGCTTCGCGCCAAGTGAGGGGAGTCCACTATCAACGATCAGATTGCGGGGTCATGTGTTATATCAGTTTTGGCCTGAGATGTATTTATGTGGTATTGAAAGGTTCTCTAAAACTTGTATATGATTAAGAGGTGAGATTTGTATGGGATGATGCTGGGGCTTGCAGTATTTCCGCATCCTTAATAATTCTACATTTTAGTACCAGCGGGGTCACAAAAATAATTTCAGAATATTCGGGGTGCTACAGTAAGTTCTTTTAATGCACCACCGGCACGGGGTTCCTATAATGGTTATTCCAGTTATCTGGCACTGACTCAGTATGAGAAGACGAACCCTCATAGGGGTTGTTATCAGTGTGATGATATTAGGCACATCATGAGAGATTGTCCGAGGCTTGGGAGAGGCGGATTTCATCATAATACTTAGGCTACAGGCTCTATTCTAGTTACTACCCCACATGCATAGTCAGTTACGAGTGGAGGACAAGCGGGTAGAGGGCGCCCTAAATGGGGAGGCCCAACCCGTTGATATAATTGCTATTACTTGGCTGAGGCCAATACACTAGATGGTGTCGTACATGCATGATTTAATTTATAATAAAAGGAGCATTATTCTTATTTTGATTCAGTTTTGATTATCGAGGTGAGACCTCCTATTGTGCTCCATATAAGGCGAGTTTGTGATTTGTACACCACTCACGTGTTTATCCCTGTTTGGAGATTTGATGGTGTTAGCCCGTATCTATCATGTTATTTTGCACACTATTGAGGGCTAATAGTCCAAAAGTGACTTTCTGTTACTCACTACAGTGGATTTTGATGCGATTTCGGGATAATTGATTACAATTATATGCCCTACCGATATGGGGGTTCATTATGTGTTGTGAAAATTGTTTACGAAATTTATTGAAAAGAAAAAAGAAAGGAAATTGAAAATTTTAGTTGGCACAATGTGCAAAAATACTTGTGATTCAGAGTTAAGGACGAGATCCTCGCATTTTTTTTATATTTTATGAAATAATTTAACTGGGCTATAAGTCGCGGTGGAAATTATATAAGTACGAGGTCCTTGTGGTGAAAAACTTATGAGTTTAAATTCTCCTTTTGTGAAATTAAAATTTGTACTATAGTATAATAAGGAGTCATGCCTGTTAGGCTTATTTGATAATTCTTTTTTGTGTTTCTGTGCATATTTATCCATAATTGTGAGGAAACTATTGAGTTTTATCCCACGAGGTGAGTGCCCAGGCAGCGTTAAATGTGACTCGTTAAGTCGGGTAAATAGTTTTGAGGTCTTCATGCCTCACATTTTGCTATCAGTGTTGTGAAAATTCGAAATGAGGTTTTGGTTAATATGAGGTTAATTGGCAATGTTGTAATCGATTATGAACAACTATAAAGACCAGAGATGTGGTGATGGGCATACATATAATGTGCTTCATGTCCTTATATCATTATGATAATGCAGTGCTGTAATGACCCGACCGGTCGTCTTGAGCATTTACACTTCGCTCGGTTGTTTTAGGGCACGAGTAGCCCCGTATGATGTATTATGACTTATGTGAATTGTCGGTTTTGGTTTTCAGGTTATTCAGAATTGATTTGAAAGAATGATTCTCAGCTAGAAGCTTTAAATTTGAAAGGGTTGACCAAGTTTGACTTTTTAGCATTTGACCTAGGATTGGAATTTTGATGGTTCCATTAGCTCCGTTTGGTGATTTTGGACTTAGGAGCGCACCTGGATTGTGATTTGGAGGTCCGTGGTTGAATTTGGCTCGAAATGACGAAAGTTGAAATTTTGGAAAGGTTGAACGGGAGTGGACTTTTTGATACCGAGGTCGTATTTCTATTCCGGAAGTTAGATCAGGTCCATAATGTCGAATGTGACTTGTGTGCAAAATTTGAGGTCAATCCGACGTGATTTGATAGGTTTCAGCATCGGTTGTGGAAGTTTGTTGTTTCAAAGTTCATTGAATTTGAATTGAGGTGTGATTCGTCGTTACGATGTTGTTATGTGTGTTTTGAGGCCTCGAGTAGGTCCGTGTTATGTTATGGGACTTTTTGGCATGTCTGGATGGGGTCCCAAGGGGCTCGGGCGTGTTTCGGATTGATTTCGGATCATTTTTCTTCATTTTGGTACTGCTGTGTTCTGCTATTTTTCTGGTGTCACAGTTCTTCATCGTGTTCACATGGCTAGTGTCGCCAATGCGTAGTTTATTTTGATGGCAACAACAAATTGTTCTTCGCGATCGCGAAGTAGGTCACGCGTTCGTGTAGAGTTTGGGCAAGTCCTCTTCGCGTTCGCGTATGGAGGATCGCGTTTGTGAAGTGTTGAGGTTGGCAGCTCGGAATTTGAGCATTCTTCTATGCGACCACGTAAGGTCAGTCGCATTTACGAAGCTTTGGCAGTGGTGTTCATTGCATTCGCGTGAGGTTTATCGCGAACGCGTAGAGTCTTTTGTGGCAGTGTGAGTTTTATTAATCGAGAACGCGATGGTTTTCCCGCGTTCGCGAAAGAGAAGGCCTGGGCAGATTATAAAGTACTCTATTTCGAGGCTTTCGACCATTTTTACATTTTTGGAGCTATGGAACTCGGATTAAGATGATTCTTGAAGCAATTTTCACCATATGAATTGGGGTAAGTGTTCTCTACTCGGTTTTGGTTATATTCCATGAATCTATCTTCGATTTTAGCTTTTGGTCGATGAATTTTAAAGAGGAAATTGAGGGTTTTGGCCTAAAGTTTCATAATATGAATTTTTGAGTTTTGAACATCGAATTGGGGTCGGATTTGTGTGAAACTAGTATGGTTGGATTGGTAATTGAATGGGTTGTTGGATTTTGTAAATTTTGTCCGGTTCTGAGGTGCGGGCCCTGATTGGACTTTTGGCTCAAGATTTGATCTTTTGGATCAGGATTGGTTCCTTTAGCATTGTTTTTGATGCATTTGAGTTGTTTTTGGTTAGTTTCGAGCCATTCGGAGGTCGGAACGCACGGGATGGCATCTTTGGAGCACCGCTTGGCTTGTTCGGCCTTGGTATTGGCTTGTTGGAGGTAAGTAACTCTTCTAATCTTAGTGCTGAGGGTATGAAATCCCGTAATACGTGTTATGTGATTGGTATTGAGGTGACGCACATGCTAGGTGACGGGCGTGTGGGCGTGCACCATGTGAATTGGGACTCTGTTATTTCTATGGCACTGTATAGTGGTCCTATTTTGTTGATATCTGTGTTTTCGCCGTGTTATAAAGTAACTGAGTTGTCAAATTTGCAAGATATCATGTTTAGGCATTATGCCGATAATGTTTGGACCCATAATGGTCGTTTCTTACTGTCATCTCACCGATTTCATAGATATTTCGTACTCAGTCATATTCATGCATTCATATCATATCTCAGTCTCAGTTGTTATTTATTGATAGATCATATCATTGTTATTGGGCTAGTATCATGACATTGTGATCCCATGAGTGAGACTAGAGAGATTGATGACTGAGTGAGGCCGGGGGCCTGTTGTGAGGATATTGATACTATAGCACGTGAGTTGTCCGTGCGTATCCAGATACTGATATTATAGCACGTGAGGTGTCCGTGCGATTCCATATATTGATATTATGGCACGTGAGTTATCCGTGCAGCACGTGAGTTATCCGTGCGGATTATAGTGCTTGGGCTGATAGGAGCCCCTCCGGAGTCTGCACTCCCCCAGTGAGCGCAGTCGACTGTAAATATGGATCGGGCTACACGCCGTAACAGGTTTATACAGTCCTGAGTGATTGAGTATGCTGAGCATAGTGAGAGAGAATGTGAGACAGTGAGATTGAGTACTCTGAGAGTGTGAGTACATGAGCTCATCATCGAGATGCATTGCTGTCACGCCCCAAACTCGGGGAGCGCGACCGGCGCTCAACTGAGTAAACCCGGCTGAGCAAGCCTGTTAGATTTTATTCTACCCAAACTCATTCATGAAATAATAGGAGATGTACTCCATTAATCAAACACTGAAAAGATTTCATTAAAAACTTCCTTTTTCATTCCCATTAGCAGCTTCCTTCATAATTTCCAAAATATTACGAGTTTATAGAATTAATGAAAAATATGATCTCCAAATACCAACATATCTAGTTCAGTTCCCAACATCAACCACAACCCACAACCTGTCTACGGAGCCTCTAAGTACAATAGAAGAGTAATATGGAAATGCTGGCAACAAGGCCCCGGCTATACCTCAAAACATAGTACATGAGAAATACATACATGACCCCGAAATGAAGTGGGGCTCACCAAATTAGTTGAAAAGAGTGTACTGCTATCACTGATCAATGACACCTGCTGTAGAACCACCTGCATCCATTAAAGATGCAGCGCCCCCGGCAAAAGGGACGTTAGTACTGTTGAATAACACTAGTATGTATAGCTAAAAATCCTCTTTCAAAATAGAATGCCCATATAAGAAAAGGCAACACATAAAAACAGCAAGTCAAAATCCACAATATCCAAATGTCCAGTTAAAACATAATAATTTTTAAAATACGGACTTCATATATAATTTTTGGTTGGGAGATCATTAGCACCGATATTCCATTGTTCACAATACCAATGTTCACAATACCAGTGTTCACAACACCAATGTTCATAATACAAGTGTTCACAATACCAATGTTCACAATACCAGTGTTCACAATACCAATGCCACCGTACTTTTAGCACGGAGTCCGATCATGACCCGATCGGCTAGGTTATCTCATTAGAGAATCATCCACAATTACTATCAATACCAATACCACCGTAAATTTAGTACGGAGTCCGATCACGACCCGATCGGCTAGGCTATCTCGTTAGAGAATCAACCATAATTACTGTCAATATCAATACCACTGTAAATTTAATACGGAGTCCGATCACGACCCGATCAACTAGGCTATCTCATTAGAGAATCAACCACAATTATTGTCAATATCAGTACCACGGTAAATTTAGTACGGAGTCCGATCACGACCCGATCGGCTAGGCTATCTCATTAGAGACATCAACCACAATTACTATCATTACCAATACCACCGTAAGTTTAGTACGGAGTCCGATCACGACCCGATCGGCTAAGCTGTCTTATTTGAAGACATCAACCAAAATCTCAATTTCAATTAAGAGGAATAATTTTATCCAATCAATCTCATCCTAAATAAGGAGAATAATTCACAAAAATAACATTGGTGTAAATATATTTACCTCATCGTCTTTCACATTGTATAAATCTCTACTAGTATTTTTAGTCATTCACAACGACAATATTTCCTTGGCTCTTTTGGCCATTCACAAGATTCTTTATTCAAGGCACGATGGACATATTTGATATTCCATACCTTTATTTCTTCCCTCTCATATATCATCATCATAAATATCAACATACATATAATATTCCGGAAATCACAACTTTAAGTTCATTAAAAATGAACAATTTAAGCACAATAGATTTCTTTCCGAGAAATGGAGTAATATAATTGGCAATTGATGCGCAAGTTAAATTCATCAACAAGTAACACACCATTTATTCTTGAAATACTTTTTCCCAAAAAGGATAATATACAATTTCCACTCACGAATATGTAAGAATGCTAAACACATTGGAAATACTCACAAAGCATAGTATTTGTTAAAACAGCCACTTATGGCATGAATTAAGTATGAAAGCTTTTAGGCAATTCTATTTTCGAAGTCATTTTAAAACATTTGATTCGAGGCTCATTTCATAACCTTTCTCACATCATTTCATTTCATTGGCACCATTGGCCACAAGTATAACTTTTACTCTTGCACATTGGCCACACTTTATATCCCAATTCACTTATTTTATTTCCAACCACCTTTATAGGTTATCAACAATAATACATTTCCAATCCAGACTTTAGGTACACATATGAGCAATTTCGAGTCTTAAGAATATTGAGATTTTCTCACATAATTAGTATACTAGTTCTCATCTAAAAGACGACTCATAGCTACAATATTTTAATATGCAAACCATACTTTGAACATCTATCTTTCGACATAAGGCTCATTCGGAATAAACAAGTTTATAGGGAATAACCCAGAATATAGAAGTTAGGAATATTGAGCTAGTCATACTTGATCTTACAGAAACATTATGGATATCTATTCTAAGAGAGAAAGTTTAGCCAACATACCTTGCTTTGAGCTTTCCTTAAATTACTACAACATTCCGGAAATTCTAGCAATCCCAATCTATTTTGAGACATAACAAAAATTGAACCATTATTAGGAAGATATTCATGATCTAAACTCATTTGAGCATTTTATCAAACATTAGGTGTGCAAATTTAACTACAAGGTTCTTTTACAAGATTTTCTTCACTACACAACCCAATCTTTACTTATTTGAGCTCAAAAATCTTCCCACAAATCTTATTAGTACAAGCATGTATAAATAATGCTCTTATACCCAAGAATCATACTCCAAATCAATCATCTTTTACCCAAATTCGAAATTGGAAATTAGGGTATGGAACCTTACCTCTTAGATGAAGATCTTGTGATTAGCTTCCTTGATTCTTGAAGATTGGTGCAAGATTGGATGATTATAATGTTTGGTTCCCTGCTTCTCTCTCTAAAATGCTCTTACCTTTCTCTAAAACCCTCAGAAAAACATCCCCAAATAAACCCCAAAGCTTATTTATCCAAATGGGGTCGGGTTATGAAAAGAGGAAAATTAACCCTCCGAACTTAGCTATGCGGTCGCACAATGGACCGCACAATTGATGTGCGGGTTGCACAAATCGGTGCCAAGAACTGGGCTGTTCTGGTCTATTTTGCGACTAGTTTGTGGTCGCATAACCATTTTGCGATCACATAATGGTCACAGAATTGGTCGCAAAATCGCATTCTATCAGCCTTTGGTAATTTGGTCATAACTTCTTGTAGGAATGTCCAAATGATAAATGGTTTGAAGCGTTGGAAACTAGATTCAAAGGGAATTACTTGGATAGGTAATACACCATATAACTCTTCATATCAAGATAGGTATGCTTGTTTAAAGTTAGGTCTTGTGCGAACTCACTTGAAACTTTATTCTATCATGAAATTTTCAACATGCCTTAGCCTTGGGGCTCTTCTTAGACCACAAACCATTCTTAGTGCACTTCATACATATATTATCAAGATCAATTAATATCATTCATATAATAATCCTTTTTCTAGACACAAAATAATATAATTAGCGCACATCAACTTTCATAATAGCGCTTAAGTACTTTGAAATATTTTCGGGGTGTTACAATTGCATTTGACATTGACATGCATACTTGTGATACATGCATAGAGGTGCATTTCCTTCTGCTACCCAGTTATGGGGACATTTATGATTTTACCTATATTTTGACATGTAGGCATAGAGAAGTACTTTTCTCATGCTATCAGAAAATGAAACATCTTACTTATTGTTGAAAGGACTTTGGGAAAAATCACAGTTTTCAAACTCACTCTTATTTTGGCTTTTTCGGTAAAATATTTGGGTTTTCACTAAGATACTTGAAAAGAAATGTCTATTAACTGGAACTGTGAACGAACTGAGCATTTTATTTTTGAGATACCTCTTTTATTACTTGTACTATGTTGTTATGAATTGTTGTGGAATATTGATGTTAGACCCGACCTTCGTATTAGTTCGTCACTAATTTCAACCTAAGGTTAGGTTTGTTGCTTATTTAGTACATGGGGTTGTCATTCTCAGAGTTTACATGTACCAAATGCATAGGAGAAAAGCATCTAGACATTTAGATTCTTTCAACTTAATTAAGTGACATGGACATATGGTATATCAGTTAAAGTTACCAAATAATGAACCTGATTATAAACATATAGAATGTAGGGAAATGATATGCAATGGACATTATAACAGTACCATTGGTGAAAGGGAAACATGAACATGATTGGTTTATCAAAGATAGTGATCAGATAGAATAAGGTCTATAGTGATAACTTAAAGGCAACTTAACAAACACAGGCAGACAAGAAAGTATTTGAACATTGTAAGTTCAAACTTAAAGTTAAAGGACAGGGATACAAGTCTTGAACAAATTCAGGTTTCGATAACTACCAAGTAGCACACTTAGCTTCTAAAACTCATAAAATTTTGAATGTGTGATAAAACAGGAATGAGTTCATTGTAAGTCACTAAGAACTATGAAGTTTACATTGAACATAAACATATAGAATTTAGGCATGGAGGCTATAAGAAAACTCAGAACAAAGATCAATAATTATCATTCAACTAATCGATTATCACCTAAGTAATCATAATACAATAGACTACTCATAAAGGATTATTATACTAGCAAGACATAATTATCAAACATGTCCAACACATACAACATAATTATAATCTACAGAACTTAACATTGAAATATCTAAATCATTTAGAGAGGCAAACAAAAGATAAGGGAAAGAAAGCTGCTGACCTTCTTAAGGGCAACAGACCAAACGAATTCCCTTTGTTACTCAAAGATCCCAAAAAACCTTCAAGATTGAACCAGCAAAGTACTTGGCAAAAGAGAGGAAAAAATAGTAAGAGACCTAATTATCAATAACCCTAATTTCTTACTGTTTATGACTGTTCAGAGTTTAGGTTGCTCTGGTTTGTGTGTTCGATTGTGTCACTCCCCGAACTCGGGGAGCGCGATTGGCGCTCAACCGAGTGAACCCGACCGAACAAGCCTATTAGATATCCTTCTACCCAAACTCATTCATGAATAAAAAGAATACATATTTTTGTTAATCAAACAATAAAGTGATCATGTCTGCATTACCAATTTCTTACCATTAATTACTTCATTTTAAAGTCTCAAATTTCACACACATCTTTCATAGTCTCAAGTGGAAATAGTAATTCAAACACAACATAACTAGTTTGACTTCCCCAGCACCAATATACAACCCACACTATGTCTACGGAGCCTCTATATATATAGAAGAGTACTATGATAATGCCGGTAACAAGGCCCCGGCTATACCTCAAACACAATACATAAGGAACAAAAGATACATGACCCCGAAATGAAGTGGAGCTCACCAAGTCTGCTGGGAAGAGAGTGTACCGCTATCACTAATCAGTGTCACCTGCTGTGGAACCACCTGCATCCATTGAAGATGCAGTACCCCCGACAAAAGGGACGTTAGTACATATGGAATAGTACTAGTATGAATGACAAAAGACGCTCTCAATAGAATGATAAATAACATGAGCAAGTACAATCATAATATCAGTGGAAGCCTCAAACAACATCAAACCTCAAATTACGATTAAGACAATATTCAAATAAGTTTCCATATTTTAAGTTGAGAGGTCTTTAGTACCAATATGCCACCGTTAATGATACCAATATTCACAATACCAATACCACCATACTTTTAGCACGGAGTCCGATCACGACCCGATCGGCTATGCTATCTCATTAGAGACATCAACCACAATCATAATTTCCAACACAATCACCACAATGTGTGCGACATGGCGTCCGATCACGACCCGATCGGCTAGGTCGTCTCAATAGAGACATCATCCTTCTTATACGATTAAATTTCATATCATATTTCGCATCTTTTCATTTCATTGGCACTAGTGGCCACAGTTATAAAATCATTATTGGCACGTCGGCCGTATTTAATATTTCATGCTCACCTTATTCACTTTCAAACATCATCATTATCATCCACAACAAGGCATTTCAAATCAATGTTTCTAGTACACATGCGAACAATTTAGAGTTTTAGACACATAGATGTTTTTCACAAAATTTGGCATAATAGCCTTCGTTTGAACTTGGTTGAAGTTGCAACATTATTAATGCACAACCATACTCTGAACATATTCCCAATGATAACATAACATGATAAAAGCATTTTGGGATACATATTGAACATATATCATTCAACACAAGCTTATTCGAAATAGCAAATTTTATAATTAATAACTTGGAACTTACAAGGATAATGTGGGGTTTAATCCTAAGAGGAGAGTTTAGCCAACATACCTCAATGGAGCTTCCTTAACTCTAAAATATTCTGGAATTCTTAGAAACTTTAATCTATTTCAGAAATATAACAAATTGAACCAAAATTAGGAAGATGATCATGGTTCTAGCTCATTTGAGCATTTTATCAAACACTAGGTGTGCATCAAGGTTTCAAGGTCCTTTTATAGAGGATTCCATCATCCCACAACCCATTCTTTACCATTTTTAGCTCAACAATCTTCTTACACCCTTTGATAACACATGCATCCAAGATGAACAACTCCCATACCCAAGAATTATTTTACTAATTATACATTTCTAGTTAACTTTCAAAATTGAGGGTTAGGGTGTAGAATCTTACCTTTAAGATGAAGACCTTGTGGGTTTTCCTTGTTAATCTTCCAAGATTTGAGCAAGAATTGATGAATAAGTTAGCCTAGGGTTTCCTCTCTCTCTAAAACACTTCACTTCTCTCTAAAACATCAGATTTTAGCTCAAAAATGGTCCATTGTGTCTATTTAACGAAGTAGGGTCCGGTTATAAAAACCCAAAAATGAAGCTTCATAACAGGGTATGCGGTCGCATAATGGATATTCGGTCTGCATATCGGCCGCACAATTTGTACCCAAAAATTAAAGTCGCATGCCTGGGTTTGCGGTCACTATGTGGCCCGCAGACCTATTCTGCGGTCGCATAATGAACCGTAGAACATTTCTGTGGTCGCATAGTCGACCGCAGAATGGCATCTAAAACTGCCCATTCCTGCCTCACTCTACGGCCATTATGCGGTCTGCAGAGTGATTCTGCGGCCGCATAGTGGGCCGCAGAAATGCATTTTTCTGCTCAAAGTTTTCCTTTACTCCCCAGTGCATTGTTCAACCCAGCTCGCCGCGAAGAATTTCTAATTTCCTCAAACATGTAAGTCTACTTTGGCTAGCTGAAATAGGATTTAACTTATAGCCACATTGAGCTTAATTAACCAATTGCAATTACAACCTTTTAAATTTTTTAACCCATTTCAAAATTAACTTAGTTAAATGTAATAAAATATACTAATCAAATATATTAATAATTACTGTAATTAATTTTTTATTTGAAATTAATCATAATACCTCATCTATGAAAACTAATTTTGGCTAATTAAAGTAATTAAAGTAGTATAGTTATAAATTAAAGACTAAATTATTAAATTAATTGTAAAATGGATTTGATAGCTTCGTATCGTGATTTTTGACTTGGGCATATGCCCGACATTGAACTCGGAAGTCCGTAGATTGATTTATGGAGTTTTGCCGAAATTTGACAATTTGAAGTTGAAAAGTTTGACCGCAGGTTAACTTCTAGCTATCGAGTTCAGAATTTGATTTTGGGACTTGGAATAGGTCCGCTATGCTATTTAGAACTTCTTTACAAAATTTGATATCATTTAGAGGTGAATTGATAGGGTTCGGACCCTTAGGTCCAATTCCAGAGGTTCTAGAAACTTACTTTGAAATTTACTTTGAAATTCATGTGTTTTAGTTTTTGATTCTCAGTTTTAGATTTTATTTTAGAGTATGATGTTTGTATGATGTTTTTAGACTTGTGTGGATGTTTGGTTTAGAGCATCAAGGGCACGAATGAGTTTCAGATATGTTTTAGAAGGTTCTGGACTGAAAATGAAAATCTGGTGTCTGGTGCCTCTGGTGTCGCATTTGCGAACACCAGTTTCGCAATAGCAAGCTTAGCAGGGGGGCCTCAGGTATCGCAATTGCGATAACTGGCTCGTAATTGCGAAGTGGCTTAGGATTTTGGGTAGCTCGCATTTGCGACTAAACTGTCTCTTTTGCGAAGGGGCAGGGTTCGCATTTGCGAACCCATTCTCGCAATTGCGATGTCCCTATAGGTTGGTCAGTGGATTCATTTGCGATGAAATCTTCGTAATTGCAACATCTGCAGCTGATCAAAAGGGCTGGAAGTCGGGATTTCATCTCATATTCTATCATTTTAGAACCCTAGACTCGGTAGGAGGCGATTTAGAGAGGGGATTTTCATCTACAATCTTTGGGTAAGTGATTCTATTCTATTTCAAAATATATTCCATCAATATATTGTAACACCCCGGAAAATTTTGAAGTACTTAAGTGTAAAGCCCGGTAAAATTTGCAAACGAAAATAATGTTTCGTGGTGCCGAATTGGGCTTACATGTTTGAGGATTGTATAAATTAAGCTCGCCGCGGCTCAGACTCTTTTGGTTGAACAATGCACCGGAAAGTAAAGGAAAATTTTTGGCTGAAAAATGCGTTTCTGCGGTCCATTATGCGACCGCAGAACCACTCTGCGGGCCGCATAATGGCCGTAGAAGTGAGGCAAGAGAGGGTCAGTCTGAAAGAAATTATGCGGTTGACTATGCGACCGCATAACTATTCTGCGGTGCATTATGTGATCGCAGAACAGTTATGCGGGACGCATAGTGACCGCAGACACAGACAGATTTTTGGTCATTTTTGTCAGCAATTATGCGACCGATATGCAGTTCGTATATTGATTATGCGATCACATATGCGATCGCAGAACTTGTTCCGGAGCTTTATTTTTGGATTTTTAAAATCCGACCCTACTTTGTTAAATACACTATTTGGGCCATTTTTGAGCTATAATCTGATATTTTAGAGTGAGAGAGAGTGCCCTAGAGTGAGAAGGTGTTCTTCAATAATTGTTCTTCAATTGTTGCCCATGTTTTGGAAGATTAAGAAGGGAAACCCACTAGGTCTTCATCCCAGAGGTACGATTCTACACCCTAACCCTCAATTTTGTGTTTTATCTAGAAATGGGTAATTTGCAAGATAATTTTGAGTATGAGAGTTGTTTATTTTACATGCATATGATATCAAGGGGTGTATGAAGATTGTTGGCATGGTAAAGATTGGGTTGTGGGAAGATGGAATCCTCTATAAAAGGACCTTGAAACCTTAATGCACACCTAGTGTTTGATAAAATGCTCAAATGAGCTAGATCCATAATCATATTCCTAATTTTGATTCAATTTGTTGTATTTCTACAATAGATTGAAGTTGCTAAGAATTTTGGAATATTTTAGAATTTAAGGAAGCTCAAGTGAGGTATGTTGGTTAAACTCTTCTCTTAGAATTGGATCCCACGATATTCATGTGAATTATGTAAGTCCCGAGTGGTTCATTATAAAATTGGCTATTCCGAGTAAGATTGGGTTGAAAGATTTATGTTCAACAAGTATTCAAATTACTTTATTTATGTTATGTTATTAATTGAGGATGTGTTAAAAATATGGGTTGTGCATTAGAAATGTTCGACTTCAAGTTAAATTCAAACGAGGGCTATTATACCAAATTTTGTGAACAATCTCTATATGCCTTAGACTCTTAATTGGTCACATGTGTACTACATGCCTTGATTTGAATTGTTGTTGTTGTTGTTGTTGATGATGATGTTGATGTTAGAAAGTGAAAAGGTGAGCATGAAATACTAAATATGGCCAACGTGCCAAGAATGATCTTATAATTATGGTCATTAGTGCCAATGAAATGAAAAGATATGAAAGTAATATGAAATGCGATGATTGATATAAAAAGGCTGATGTCTCGAATAAGACAGCCTAGCCGGTCGGGTCGTGATCGGACACCAAGCCGCACACATGGTGGTGATTGTGCTGGAAATTGTAATTGAAATGGTAATTATCGTTGATTTCCTTAATGGATAGCCTAGGCAATTCGAGCGTGACTGGACTCCGTGTTAAAGACAGTGGTATTGACATTGAGAGAAATTGTGGTTGATGTCTCTAATGAGATAGCGTAGCCGATCGGGTTGTGATCGGACTCCGTGCTGAGAGTATGGTGGTACTGGTATTGTGAATAATGGTATTGTGGACAATGGTATGTCGATACTAAAAATCTCCCAATGTGAGATATGGAAATTAATTGAAACACTGTCTTGATCCTAAATTGAGGTTTGATGTTGATTAAGGCTTCCATTAATATTATGATAATCTTGTTTGTATTATTTGTCATTCTATTGAGAGGGTGTTTAGTTATAAATACTAGTGCTATTCGACAGTACTAATGTCCCTTTTGCCGGGGGCGCTGCATCTTTAAATAAATGCAGGTGGTTCCACAGCAGGAGGTACTGATCAGTGATCGGAATACACCTTCTTCCCAGTTGACTTGGTGAGCCCCAGTTCATCCCGGGGTCATGTATCTTTTGTTCTTTGTGTATACTGTTTGAGGTATAGCTGGGGCCTTGTTACTGGCATTATCATTATACTCTTCTTTATCTATAGAGGCTCTGTAGACATAGTGTGGGTTGCATATTGGTGTTGGGAAAGATAAACTATGTTATATTGTAGTTGTATTACTTGTCCCATTTGAAACTTTAAAAATAATAAAAATCATTGATAATGAATTGGTATTGTAGACATGATCACGTTTTGTCTAATTAATGAAAATATGTGTTATCTTCATTCGTGGATGAGTTTAGGTAGAAGGAAATATAACAGGCTTGCTCGGTCGGGTTCACTCGGTTGAGCGCCGGTCGCGCTCCTCGGTTTTGGAGCGTGACATATATCTTAGATTTTAACATAAAAATCATGTGAATCAAAGTGAAAATTTTTGAAAGTTTGTCAAGTTTTGTAAAAATAAGAATTTAAGTTTTGAGAGTCGATTTGGACTCGGATTTTGAAATTAATCACATATACGAACTCGTGGGGTTATGGGTAGTCAGCATCTACCCTTGGACCCGAGTTTTGATCGGGCGGACCCCAGGTTAACTTTTATTGACTTTTTGGGAAAAGTGTAAAAGATCATAGATTTATCTATTGCAATTTATTTCCCTTGCATTGTTGGATGATATTAAATCGATTTTGGTTAGATTTGAGCCGTGTAGAAGCAAATTTTAGGGGTAAAGCTATTTCCGAGGGTTGAGTTGGCCTAGTTGAGGTAAGTATCTTGTCTAACTTTGTGTGGGGGAACCACCCCTTAGGATTTGGGAATGATTTTTTCATTTGTGCTATGTGAAAGTCGTGTACTCAAGGTGACAAGTCGGTACACGGGTTGTATGTGGTATTTGACCGATTTACGCTACTTAGACTCTTTCCATGCTTTAATTGAATTGTCATATCATGTTCTAATTTATCATAGTCATTTATCCTTACATACCTTAAATAACTTTGTTAACACTTGTTCTACATCCTACTTGATAATTTGCTCTTATGATTTAGCTGAACTTGTTACCTTTTTTATTGTTACGTGTTTTCTCTTTCATTGTTGATTGCCATTATTTGAAGTCATGGTACATGTTATCTCTTTCATTGTTAATATTTTTATTTGAAGTCGTCGGTATATGTTATCTCTTCCATTTTGAGTTATTTCTTATTTAGTATCATGGTTACTCATTATCTTACTCATTGTTGAGTTATTGGTGTTGAAGTTTTGAAAGTCGTTATCACATTGAGGTGAAGTTGTTAATTATTGAGATATCTTTCTTGTTGAGAAATTTACATTCATTGTTATTGTTGATATTCTTGTACATATTGTGGCTGAGCCATAGGCTATTATTGTGGAAACATTGATATTGTTGATTATTGGCAAGTTGTGACATATGGGCACTTGTGATGCGAGTTGTTATTGTGATGCGATATTGATGCACATGCAACGGTATAAGGATATGGGTTAATGTGCATGCGACGGCATAAGGTGGGACATATGCGCGTGTTACTTGTAAGGGAATTGCGTGAAGTCACGCGGCATCATAAGGTAGGCTAAAGTGCGTGTAGTTATTTCGGAAAAAATATTTTCAAAACTATTTAAATGTAAGGCTCACGTGGCGGTATAAGGAAAGATTGTGATTGAAATTGAGAAATGTGAATACGAGGCAGTACCTCGATTGTGATTCTTGTTGATTATCTCATGGTGCAAAGAGTTTTTGGTGGGAACACTTCTTGTTGTTTTGTTCTTCCTTGTTCTATCACTTATTGTCCGTATATAATCAATGTGGTTCTATTTAATTGATTTCTTTATGTTCTCTCCATTCTAACTTTCCCTTGGCGATCTTATGTGTAGTAATTTAGGCTGACGTGGCATAGCAAGATCATGAGCGAGTTGTGCAAGATCGTGAGTAATTTGTCAAGTTCCGCACGTCTTAGTTTGAGATTTAGGACGTGACAACATGGTATCAGAGCAAAGGTTGCAACTAAGGGAATGGCCAACAACGGAGAAATTATTGCTGCTAATACCCAATCCAACAGAAAGATAAATGCTACCAACAATAGTAAGGAGGTGCCGCCCAAGGTTGTGTCAAATGAAGTACTCACGTCCCAAGAACCATCTACCACTGAGACGAGCGAGGATGAAGTGGAGGTCCTACCCGAGGACGTCTTGCTTAGTAAAATATGGGTTATGAAGGTGAACACAGGGATGGACGCCGTGGGGTTCTTTTGCCAACGCTTAGGGAAGGTGGAAAACACCCTTAGCATTCTTGAGGGGCACACTCTTGAGGAGATTGAGAGTATCCAAAATGACTTGGAGGTACATACACAGGTTGAGATTGAGTTAAGGAAAACCATTATTGCCTTGGAGTGTAGACTCATTGAGGCGTTGAGCACTATCAGAGCCATGATGGAAAAGATAGAGTCACTCGAGGAGCAGGTTGATGCTGGCGTGACCGAGGAATCCAATAATATTGTTATGACAAGGGAGACTAAGATCGAGGATCCCAAGCCATCAATGTTCAAAGGTGTTCGTAACGCACAATAAGTCGAGAACTTCCTATGGCACTTGGAGAAATAGTTCAAGAATGAAAAAATGAGGGATGATGTGGCTAAGATCAATACTGCTATGTTGTACCTCTCCATGATTGCCGCATTGTGGTGGCGTCAGAAGTGTGTCGACATGGAGAAAGGGCTATGCAAGATTAAGACATGGGAGCAGTTCAAGAAGGATTTGAAGTAGCAATTCTACCTAGTGAATGTGGCGTATGAGGCTAGGAGGAAACTAAGGGAGCTTCGACAGGCAGCTACAATTTAGGAGTATGTGCGTGAGTTCACTACCTTGATGCCGCAAATCCCAACATTGTCCGAGGAGGATTCCCTGTTCTACTTCATGGATGGGTTACTAAATTGGGCAAAGTAGGAGATAAGAAGACATCGAGTAGCCAACATGGATGTGGCCATAGTGGTAGCCGAGTTGCTCATTGACTTCAAGATAGAGCCTGCCAAGTCGAAAGGGGACAGCTCCGAGTGGGGTGGACGAGATCATGACAAGGACAACGGGAAAGGCATAGCTGAGGCACATGAGGGAAATGCTAGGAGGCCATCCCATAACGGATAGCGGTCTAACGGGCAGCAGCATGGGCAACGGTAGCGACTACGTGCCTAAGAGAGGGTGCTACTTTTGTACAGGGGCACTTGCAGTAATAGTCGAAAACTTTGCGCATGCACAAGAGGGTGACAGAAGAGAGACCGCCTGCATCGGGGGTACGTGGTTGGAATATAGGCCAGTAGTACAGGATTACAAGGTGAATCTTGGATCCATGCAAAGGGAGCATGGTGTCAGTAAGAAAAGTTGGGCGGACATAGTAAAAGAGAATGGCTAATTCCAAAGTGATGGCACATTATCGGACTTAGACGATGCACTAAGCAGAGGGGTCCAGCGCGTTAGCAAGGGTTAGTCCATGGAAGTCATCCAAATAGGGATTTGAAGCATGGACCCGATGTTGGAGAAGTTGCTATACTTGGTTGAGTCATTAGGAGATTCAGGCTAAGAACAAGGAAAGGCATGCGATGGGCGGATGATCGATGCCATCAATGCTAGCCGTCCAAAGTACAAATGGGCAACAAGAAAGGTGACTAGTACATTGTGACATGTGAAGACGAACCAATTGATGCTTGTGCCGAGGGCGGCACAAAATTGGGTGGGGGAGAGTCTCATGACATGCCACATTATGATGCCACGTAGGTTCCACTTGGCATATAATTTTTCCATATGGAAATCTTACATAGGAAAGAGGCTAGCACTTCTAGGAAGGTTCTAGAGAAATATAGAGGTTTCCCTAGGAAGACCCTAGAACCCTATGGATTTGCTAGGAAAGTTCTTAGAAGATTCTAGCTATGTAGAGAATTCTAGAGAGGGGACATACTTGTAAATAATAAGGGACATGTATAATAATTTTTATTTACTCACTAGACCCTAAAAGACTAGTATATAAAAGGGGATATTCATTTGTAACTCATCAAGAAACAAAATCAAGTTCTCTATGATAAAAATCTTACTTTGGCAAATTTCTCTTCTCTTTCTTATACAACATTCCCTTGGCGATCTTGAGTGTAGTAATTTAGGCTGACTTGGCATAGCAAGGTCATGAGCAAGTTGTGCAAGATCATGAGTAAGTAATCAAGTGCCACACATGCGCTTAGTTTGAGACTAAGGACGTGACATCTGGCCCTTCCTCAGCCTTTACCTCTACCTTTGACGATTTGTGGAGCAGCCCCTTTGCAGCCGGGTAATGCCGTCGTGCGCGTCCTCACCATATGTGAGAGTGTAAGAGAAAGAATTAGACTTAGAACAACATCGACAACATGACAGGAAATGAATAAACCATAGTTTCTAAACACCCTATTGTCCCTCGAAGATAAGTACAGACGTCTCTGCACCGATCTGCAAGACTCTACTAGGTCTGCTCATGACACGTGAAAACTATGTGAACCTAGTGATCTGATACCAAGCTGTCACGACCCAATTCCAACCAAAGGCTATGATGGTGCCCAACCCTATCGTTAGGCAAGCCAACGATAAACCATGAACACAAACAACTATTCATAACACTTTTTAAAATCAAGAATTGAAATAATGAAGCGGAGATAGACCTAAGAACCATGATAAATTACTTTCATTCTTACTAAGTCACGAAATATGAATAAAACATAAAGCGAAATGATATAAATATCAGATACAACCATGAACATTCACAAACAATCCTCAAAACTCAGTGTCACCAGTGCATGAACATCTAGTAGAATATATAAAACCACTACAACTGTTATCTAGATTAAAAATAGATAGAATAATATAAATATAGAGGGAAGGAGACTCTTGTTGCTGCGGGTCCAAGCATGGAAAGCATCTCATCGCTAAGTCTCCAGCCGATGCGACTGCGAGTGACCACCCGATGTACCTATCTCAATACATGCACAATTAGTGCAGAAATATAGTATGAGCATATAAATTAACATGTACCAAGTAAGTGTCTAGTCTAACCTCGAAGAAGTAATGGTGAGGGGTCGACATCGACACTTACTAATAGTCCAATAATAATGTACATAAAAGTAGATAGGGTATAAATCACAACAAGTAGCAAAGAAACAGGTTAATATAAATAACATGATTCTCAATATAAGAATAATTACGAAATCATAAAATACCATATATTTCCTCGAAAAAACAAAGATAACCAATATTAGATAAAGAATCAAATCTCATTTCCGGAAAAACCCATATGTGCTCTGACTCCCTATCGGATATTACTTACAAATCTACTGAGGCGAATGGCCCGATTGCATAAGAATAATATCACATAATATTTCCAAGGTCGTACGGCCCGATCCATAAGAATAGTGTTACATAACACCACCCGAGGACGTTCATCCCGATCCATAGATATATCTTATAATACTGCCGAGGTCGTACGGCCCGATCCATAATAAAAATATATAACAGTACTGAGGCGAACAACCCGATCCCATAAAAATAGAGAAACTTTCATCTGGCCAATAGCCCTACTCCCACAGGTACGTGCGGATCGATAAATCATGGAACTACCGATCACATAAACACAAGATGAGGATATGAATGCAAGAGAACTGATAATAAAGTATCCTACAAAAACATAAAGTAAAGAGGCTCGGTCAAATATGTAAATTCTAGTCTTAAGCTCAGTTAAGGCATGATGTAGGTCTAAGTCTACCCGGAAATAAACAAGAATCTAGCTTCCACACTGACGCTCCTCACCTCGTACGTACGTAGCATTCATAGCATGTAGCATATAACAAATAGAATATCTACGGGGATAATTTCCACTTACAAGATTAGGCAAGACATTTACCTTGCTTCCAAGTCCACTACTCGCCCCCCCACACTTCACTAACACCTCAAATCGATGCGAGCAACTCAAAACTAGCCAAAGGAACGTGTAAACCTATCAATTTATGCTCAAGAACTCATAATTTAACTATTAGAATCAAGTCCCAAGCCCACTCAGAAATCCACAAAAGACAACCCTGGGCCCACACGCCAGGATTTCAGAAATATTTAAAGATAAATATTATACATGACATCACGAACTCAAATATATAATTTATTTCCAATTCCATAATCAATTTCGTGGTCGAATCTCATTTTTACCAATTCTAGGGTTTTCAACCAAATCCTACAATATTTACAAATTTTCATATTAAGATACCCATATAATTCATGCATTTAGCTCCCAATGAGTAGGACAGACTTACCTAGTGACTCTTTATGAAAATGGATCTCCAAAAATCCTCCAAATAGACAAAGCCAAAAGAGAATGTGATACAATGAGCCTAAGTCCCAAAATGAGACTTATAATCTACCCAGGCATCCTTCATCGCATTCGAGGTAGCACCCTCATGATCCTGAAGGCCAACATTCCCCCTACCCAGGTATCCTTCTTCGCGTTTGCGATCACCCTATCACATTCGCGGAGAACACTTCCACCAAAACATCGCATTCGCAGACATACTGATGTGTCCGTGAAGGCCAATGCCTGCCAGTCCTTTCCTTCCTCTTCTTTTTTCACGTTCGTGTAGGCTCCTTCACGTTCGTGAAGAGGAGCCAGGTCCTCCATGGCATTCGGGAGGCCTTCTTCATGTTCGCGAAGAGCAACAGCTGTCCCCTCCAAATTCCTTCTTCGCGAACCTATCCCCAGGCTAGGAATACCAAACATGATCTAATATCACCAAGTCCACTTCATGTCAAACTTAGAAAACTCTAAAACCTTTCAAATGCCAACTTCCGACAATAAGCGTTGAAACTCTCTCGGTCCATTCGAAACTCGATCCGAATATATGCTCAAGTCCCAAATTACGATAGAAACCTATTGGAATCTTCAAATCCCGATTCTGATGTTGTTAACTCAAAGTGTTGACTTAAGTCAAACTTGGCCAATCAGACCACTATTATGGAACTAAGTGTTCCGAATTAAATCTAAATCCTTCAAAAACCAACCCAACTACCCCGCAAGTCATAAAATAGGAAAGCACATACAGAAAGTCTTAAACAGAGAAATGGGGTTGTAGAAAACAAAATGACCGGTCAGAAATTACAAAAATTATTTAATGTTTCAACACACTAATTAGATAGATTCATGAATTTTTAGTCTTTGTAGATTGTTCCACATCTACACAGCTCAAAGATATGCACATAAGGTGCAGAAGCGTAGTATGAGTACAACCGACCCCATGTACTTAATAAGTATCTTGACTAACCTCGGTGAAGTAGTGACGAGGTTTTAATTTAAAAGATACTCACTTATTAATTTTACCTGGGGTAAGGCGGCAGGGACGCTTTGTGTAAATGTAGTTGTAGAGGATTCCCGACTTAGGAATTCATAAATGTTATTGAAATCTCTTAATAAATTGCTATGGCTTTAACGGCTAACTAAGCCTTTTACTGTTACCATGATTCATCATATTCATGTTGTATTTCCAAATCCTTGCATAGGTGTTTGGTTTTCATACTAGTATTCTTCGACATGTACTAACGTCCCTTTAGTCGGGGGTGCTGCATTATTAATGGATGCAGATGGTTCCATAGCATGTGGTATTGATCAGTGATAGCAGCACATCCTCTCCTTAGCTGACTTGGTGAGCCCCGCTTCATTCCGAGGTCCTCTTTCTCTTATTCCATGTACGTAGTGTTTTGAGGTATAGCCGGGGCCTTGTTGTCGGCACTGTTGTAGTACTCCATTGTTTTTCTTAGAGGCTCCATAGACATAGTGTGTGTTGTATCCTATTTTGGGAAGGTTGAACTAAACTTGTTGTAAGTGTATTATCTGTCCCACTTTAACTACGAATATATAGTGTACTGTTTTGGGGACTTGTTAATGATGTAACTAATAGAAATGATATAAATATATCTTCTCTTTAATCATGGGCGAGTTGGGTAGAAGGTATTGTGTAGGCTTGCTCGGCCGGGATATCTCAGTTGAACGCCGGTCGCGCTCCCCGAGGTCGGGGAGTGACAAACTTGGTATTAGAGTATTAGGTTTTAAAGTGTCCTAGGATGTCTCAGAGCCGTGTCTAGTAGAGTCCTTCTTATCGGTGTATTGTCGATCACATCTATAATTATGAGGCTACTTGGGCACTTAGGAATAATACCCTTCTTTGATGTTCGTGCGATAAAGCTGATTATAAGATTGTTCCTCCTTTAACTCATGCTTTACTCTAACTTTCAGTACATGGCGCCTAGGAAGAAGGCAAGAACTGGTCAGGGAGCCAATGTCACCCCAAGAGTGGCAGTTGATTCGATATTTGATGATGCGGGTGAGCACCCGAGGGGTGAGGATATTCCCCCAATTACTACACCGCCTGAATCTACTATTCCTTCTCAGACTGCACCAGTTCTTACACCTACGGAGGGTGCAACGATCCCTCTAACTGATATTCCAGTTCCACCTCCAGCTCTAGCTTCCGGTCCCGGTGTTTCTGATAGTGATCGTAGGGGAGCCATACCGATGTTGGCTCAGACAATGGGCTCCCAGGCCTAGAGATCAAATGTTGACCCCACTTCTTCTAGTCAGTCAAGGGATTTCGGTAGTTCCAGGGTAAATAGGGTTCTCCAATTGGATCCTCTAGTGTTCACGGGTATTGATCCTGAGGAGGACCCCCAGGACTTCATTGATGAGATGCACAAGACTCTCCGAGTTATGCGTGCTACTAAGATGGAGGGAGTGCAATTGGCCTCCTACCGTCTGAAATGGGCGGCCTATTCTTGGTTTGATATGTGGGAGGAGTCCCATGAGGAGGGGAACCCTCCGACGAGGTGAGTTCACGGATGCCTTTATGGATCATTTCATGTATGTTGAGACTAAGGCGGCCCTTGCTGCTGAGTTTGAGAGCCTGAAGCAGGGTAGCATGAATGTGTAGGAGTACCATATGGAATTCGTGCGCCTATCCAAGTATGTTATTCACATATTAACCACTCTAAAAGCTAGAGTGTGCCGGTTTGTGCAGGGCCTTACCCCCTTGGTCATTAATGAGGCCGCTACAGCTGCCTTGAATTCTGATATGAACTATGGGAAGATGGTGGCCTTTTCTCAAGCTACAAAAGATCGTAAACTGTGAAATAGAAGAGACTGAGAGGGTAGCAGCAAGGCCCAAACCGCGGGCAACTTGGGTGGTTCTTCTGGTGGTGGTAGGTCGGCATTTAGGGGAGGGTAATCAGGGACATTTCAGTCATTCACTCAGTTTTTGATGAGTGCACCATCATCCTGGTCCAGTCAGGGCAACAGGGGACCCCACCAGCAGGGTCGGCCTGGAGGGAGATTCCAACAGCAGTAGAGGCACCCATGCCCTAAGTGTGGGAGAATGCACTTTGGGGTCTGCTTCATAGACCTCTATATATGCTACGGGTGCGATGTGAGGGGTCACATTCAGAGGGATTGCCGCTCGTCCCTACCGGATCATGGGCAGAGGTGCGGCACAACCAGCTAGCTCTACAGCTACTACATCCACAGCACCTCCTCCAGCTCGAGGCACCCCAGCATCTGCAGGGCGTAGTGCAGCTAGGGGTGGTGCACAGAGTTCGGGAGGACCCAACAGATTTTATGCTATGAGGAAGCGTCGGGATTCAGAGGCTTGTCCAGATGCTGTCATAAGTATATTGACTGTCCAATCCCATGATGTTTATGCTCTTATTGATCCCGGTTCCATTTTGTCATATGTCACTCCTTATGCTGCTATGGAATTTGATATAGAACTGGAATAGCTTCATGAGCCGTTCTCTGTATCTACTCCGGTTGGTACGTCTATTGTAGTCATGCACGTTTATAGGGATTGTGTTGTCACAGTGCGTGGACGGGACACCCTGGCTGATCTCATAAAATTGGTGATGGTTGATTTTGATGTAATAATGGGGATGGATATTGGATGAGTATCTGGTAGTAGGTCAATAGTATACTCAATTTCCCGCTCTGGTGGAAGACCCGAAAGCTCATCAGGAAAAACATCGGGAAACTCATTAAACACAAGGATGGACTGAATGGTTGGTGACTCTACTTCCACATCCTGAAGCCGAACTAAGTGATAAATACAACCATTTCTGATCATCTTCCTTGCCTTGAAATACGAAATAAATCTACCTCTCGGTGACGCCGTATTACCTTTCCACTCCAAAATGGGCTCCCCTGGAAATTGAAATCGGACTATCTTTGATCTACAATCAACGTTGGCATGACAAGAAGCCAACCAAACCATACCCATTATAACATCAAATTCTACCATATCTAACTCGATTAGGTCCGCTAAGGTAAATCGACTATGAACAACTATTATACAACCCCTATATACTTGCTTAGCTACCAATGAGTCCCTAACAGGTGTAGACACCTCAAAAGATTTAACCAGTTCAGGTTTTATTCCAAACTTACAAGAAACCAACGGAGTAACATATGATAAGGTGGAACCTAGGTCAATCAGTGCATATACATCATATGAGAAGACTGATAATATACCTGTAACAACATCAGGTGATGACTCCTGATCCCGTCATCCTGCCAATGCATAAATGCGGTTCTGAGGACCGCTCGAGCTAGATGCTCCGCCTCTGCCTCTACCACAACTCATTGGTGCTTGTGAACCTTGCCTAGGGGGGTGTACTAAAGATGATGAACCAGCTACAGATCTCGTTGGACGAGCTATGCTTGCATCACCTCTCGTCGGACAATCCCTCATAACGTGGCCCGGATACCCACAAGTATAACAAATACCCAACCACATACGGCACTGCCCGAAATGTTGTTTACCACACCGAGCACATCGTGGCAAGGGCGGCCTCATCTGACTTGACTCACCCCTATACTGAGAACCTGAGGCCCTAAAATTCTCACCAGGCCCTGAATATGTGGAATGATCAAATCTCTTATCGCCAAACTTAGAGGGCGCGCTATCCAATGGCTGGGCTAGATACCTCGGGTATTGTGGTCTTTGACCACCTCGAAACTCACCAAAAGGACCCGAAGACCTCGCTCTCTTATTTTGGCCCTATTATGCTCACGATCAGCGCTCTGCTTTTGCTTACGCTCCTCTAAGCCCTGAGCGTATGCCTGAATACGAGAAATATCCATGTATGGTTGAAGTGAGACCGACATACAATCATTAAGCAAGTGCGGCTCTTATCCCATCACAAACCGGTGAAACCGATCCTCCATCTTAGATACAATAGTGGGAGAATACCTAGCCAACGAATCAAACTGAAGACTGTATTCTCAAACACTCATGTTACCCTACCGAAGGGTCAAGAACCTATCAACTCTGGCCCGTCTAAGCTCTGGTGGCAGATAATGACGAAGAAAAGCTTCTGTAAACTCCTGCCATACTGCTGGAGGGGCATCCTCACCTCTGGACAATTCCCAAGACTCGTACCAATTAACTGCAACATCTTGGAGTCTATAGTAAGCTAGCTCAACTGACTCAGTCGTAGTCGCCTTCATTACCCTCAACGTCCTCTACATTCTATCAATAAATACCTGAGGGTCCTTGTTTGGATCTGCCACCGTGAATACCGGAGGGTCTAAATTAATGAAATCACGAACCCTCGCACTGACAAACCTATCTGCATGACCAATACCTACTTCCTGACGCCGAGCCTATGTGGCTACTAATCGAGTTAATAGCTGAATTTTATCTCTTATCTCCTGACCCGGTGCATCCGGTTGAGGGGCTGAACGTACATGGGTGGGCGTTGGGGCTTGTGCCCCTCGAAGCTCTCCTAGAGAGGGCAGGGTATGTGAAGTCTGAGATGGAATCTCACTATGAGACTCTCCCCGAGCCCTGGTCATTCATGGCGCTCGACTAGTAATCTCACCAACCACGGACTTTCCCTTCTGGGCAGCTGTAGTCTTTAGAGGCTTAGCCGAAAATATAACATATCGTTAGGAACATGAATTCTTACATCGCACGATCTAAGATAAAAAAAGAGGATAAAATCCTATATGTCCTATAGCCTCCTGTTTATAAGTGTGGTGCACAACACACCCATAAACAAGACTCTACTAGACATGGTCTGTAGACAACCCTAGAATAGAACCGCTCTGATACCACTTTTTTCACGACCCAAACCGATAGGCCGCGATGAGTGCCCGAGTCCTACCTGTCGAACACCCTTAAGCATGCGACTAAGATATAAACATGAATAACATATGCTAAATCACGAGAATAACATGCGTGAGGAAAACCTGTCCAAAAGACATATATACATATACGTGCGGAATATGTAGGGCGAGCCGACAAGGCTGCTATAGACAACTATATATCCAAAATTTGAAAGCCGACAAGGCCACATACTATCCAACTATACATAACTGTCTACAGACCTCTAATAGAAAATACAACTGTACAAGGATGGGACTGGGTCGCGTCATACCCATATATGTATACAAGCATATCATACCAAAATCAAAAGCGGATCCAAATCAAGTGGAGCACGTCAACTTTAGCTGATCGGGGATCCTAAGAAGGGGGACCGTCGGCTTGACTACCTGCACCTGCGGGCATGAAACGCAGGCCCCGGGAATAGGGCATCAATACGAATAATGTACTGAGTATGTAAGGCATAAAAATCAGTACATAACAGACATAGATGAAACATGGAATAAAGAATTCCGACTGTAAGTCTAAATCACTTTGTAAATCCTGAAACATTTAATCTCAAATAATTACCCATATAATTAATCCCATATAATTAAGAATTATCTCAAATTACTTAAAATTCTACTTATTTTAATACACTTTATACACCGTATTATCACGGTCATATGGTACCTTGTATGGTACTAGTCCATAACTATCGGGTATTATAGCTCGGACCGTATTTTATCCCAAATCGACAACCTTTAATGAAACTCATTTTCTTTAATTCATGTACCTTTTATCCTTCATGGAACTTACTTATCGCTCGTTATAAATAGCATAAATACGTTAACCCTAAGATAATATCATTCCCGAGTCTACGTCGATTAACTGAAGATGAAACTTTTATGTACGAAACGCGAGATGTAACAAATACAATAAAAGAGAATCATTAACACATGAGGGTGCTAACATATTATGCCAATCGGGAATCAATTTTTCTAGTTTGAATACCCCACATCAATAATGTTTCAAGTTCAACTACACATGATAGAAGTTTACAAGGATTCAGGGATTCTGATACTTAAAAGAAGAGTTTAGCCTCCTACCTCAAAAGAGATTTTCATAGTTCCAGAATAATGTCCCAACACTCCTAACGATGCCAATCTATAGCGGAGGAGAGAATAATAAGCACGATTACAGGAATTCGCATGGCAAGGGCTGTTATGATTATGACCCAACCTTTCCCTCAACTAATTTAAGAACAAAACCACCCAAGATGATTCAACAACCTCCCCACAGTCTCTATTAGCTCATGCATGTGATAAATCTTCCCTCATCACCAATAATCAACCCAAACCCGAAATTGAAGAATTGGGGTAAGAAGTTCTTACCTTTTTGAAGCCCTAGCAAGTTCCTTTTGATGGATTTCCAAGGTTTAGTGAAATCCTTAGTCCTCCCTTCCCTCTCTCTAGAATAGCTCTCTCCTCTCTCTAAAATGTCAGGTGATCCCCCAATAATGAACCCTTATGCTAGATAAATGGAATGGGGGTCGGGTTATAAAATTGGAAAAATGAAGCCCCGAGACAGATTTACGGTCGCATATGCAACCGCATAACACTTCTACGGTCCGCAAACTGGACCGCATAATAGCCTTCCGGAACTGGGCACCCCTGCCTCACTCTGCGACCGATCTATGGTCCACAGACCTATTTTGTGGCCATATAATGCGCCGCATAACTGCCCTCCGCATTGTTTTTATGTTGGGTCTGCGATGGGTTATGCGGCCCGCAATATGATTATGCGGCCGCATAATGGACTGTATAATGGTCCAAACATTTGCCCAGATTTTCTGTCTCAGTCTGCGATAGATCAACGATCCGCAGATCAGTCTACTTCGGCACCACGAAACCGCTACAATCAAAAGTCTACTTCACCCTCGAATAGGGGTTAAAATTCACAACTAGCACTCAACGTGACTCAGCTGCTATAACATACACCAGTAGTTTTATGTTTTTTGATTAACTCCCTAAATTTCCAAAAATTTTGCCAGAGTTTCCCCTATAACTGGGCATATCCACCTGCGAGAGAATCTCATAAACCAAGCCTAACAACATATACATGAACTAATGATGTAGCATAACATAAAAACAACGGCAATTGTGGCCTTACGAGCAGTATATCACCAAAAGGGAACACCCTTAACATCAACTGTACAAATGATACATAGTTCATAGAAGGTAAAATCTTAACATTGTTTATAGAACATAACTTTCTTAACATTGTAAATACATTTTTATTCAAACAAATGAGAGTATTTCTTCTTTATTTCTTCCTCGGCCTCCCAGGTGGCCTCTTCAACCTGCTGGTTTCCCCATAGTACTTTCATGGAGGAAATCTCTTTATTTCTCAGCTTACGGACTTGCCTATCAAGAATGGCAACCGAAATTTCTTCATAAGTCAATTCTTCATTAACCTCAATGGTCTAAACCGGAACAATAAGCGACGGATCTCCAACCACCTTCTTCAACATGGATACATGAAACACCGGGTGCACTAAAGACATCTCTGGAGGTAGTTCTAGCATGTAAGCCACCTGACCAATCCTCTGAGTGATTTTGTACGGCCCGATATACCTCAGACTCAATTTCTTTTTCTTACCAAACCACATTACACCCTTCATAGGGGAAACCTTCAAGAATACCCAATCGTCTTCTTTGAACTCCAAATCCCTACGACGCACATCCGAATAGGACTTTTGATGACTGTGATCAGTTTTCAACCATTCTGTAATAATCTTAACCTTCTCTATAGCCTGATGCACGGGGTCCTGCTCTATCAGTTTTGCTTCCACAATCTCGAACCACCCAATGGGAGATCTACATCTCCTACCATATAAAGCCTCGAACGGTGCCATCTAGATACTAGCATGATAATTGTTGTTGTAGGCAAATTCTATGAGCAGCAAATGATCATCCCAGCTACCCCTGAAGTCAAGAACACAAGCTAGCAATATATCCTAAAGCGTCTGGATAGTCCGCTCTGCCTGCCCGTTAGTCTGCGGGTGAAAGGCTTTACTAAGATTCACTTGAGTACCCAAACCTTGCTGAAACGTCTTCCAAAAATTAGCCGTGAACTATGCCACCGATCTAAGATAATAGAAACTAGAGTTCCATGCAACCAGACTATTTCCTTGATATGCAACTGAGCATACTATTCCGCTGTGTCCATCCACAATCACCCAAATCGAGTCGAACTTGCGAGGAGTGCAAGGTATCCTACCACAAAGTCCATATTGATCATCACCCATTTCCACAAAGAAATTTCTATGTTTTGTTCTAACCCACCCTGCCTTTGGTGTTCGACCTTCACTTGCTGACAATTTGGATATCTTGGGACAAAGTCCGCTACATTCCTCATCATATCATTCCTCCAGTAAACTTCCTTAAGATTATGGTACATCTTTGTAGAGCTCGGGTGCACGGAATACCTAGAAGTACGAGCCTTGGTCATGATTCTTTCCCTGAGACCGTCCACGTTTGGAACACATGGTCGCCCTTGATACCTTAGTGTACCATTATCCATGCCAAGAGAAAAGGCCATAGTCTTCTGTTTATGAATCCCCTCCTTCAATTGTACCAACAATGGGTCGTTGTATTGCTTTTCCTTGACTTCCACAATGAGCGATGATTTAGCCATATTTTGCACAATCACTCCTCCTTCAATAGAATCTGCAAGACTAAATCCCAAACTAGCCAACCGATGAACCTCCTTGGCCAATGGCCTTTGATATGCCTCCAAGTGAGCCAAACTACCCATAGATTTCCGGCTAAGAGCATCCGCTACAACATTAGCCTTCCCCGGATGATACAAAATATCGATGTCGTAATCCTTGAGTAACTCAAGCCATCTTCTCTACCTCAGATTCAATTCCTTCTATTTGAAAAAATATTGAAGGCTCTTATGGTCCGTGAATATATCCACATGGACCCATAATGATAATGACGCCAAATTTTCAATGCAAAAACCATTGCCGCAAGCTCTAAGTCATGTGTCGGATCATTCTTTTCATGATTATTGAGTTGCCTACAGGCATAATCTATAACCTTTCCAGGTTGCATCAACAAGTCCATTTCTTGAAGCATCACAATATACCACAAACCCATTTGTACCCTCTGGTAAGGTCAACACTGGTATCGTAGTCAATTTTGATTTCAATTCTTTGAAGCTCCTTTCACAAGCATCTGACCATTATAACTTAACCGCCTTCTGTGTCAATTTAGTCAACGGAGAGGCAAGAGTAGATAACCCATCCACAAACTTCTTATATTATCCAACTAAGCCCAAGAAATTGCAAATCTCTGTTGGGGTAGTAGGTCTAGGCCAATTCTTCATAGCTGTAATCTTTTGACCTCTGGAGACAACATGGCCCAAGAACCTGACAGATTCAAGCTAAAATTCACATTTTGAAAACATCACATACAACTTGTGCTGATATAGAGTCTGTAGAACTACCTTGAGGTGATCGACATGGTCCCCTCGACTTCGTGAATATACCAAGATATCATCGATAAACACTATCATGAATGAGTCAAGAAAAGGCTTGAAGACTCGATTCATAAGATCCATGAAAGCTGCCGGGGCATTTGTTAGCGCAAAAGACATTTCCAGAAATTTAAAGTGCCCATAACGGGTTCTGAAAGCTATTCTCAGAATATCCTGCTCCTTGATCTTCAATTAGTTATACTTGGATCTTAAATCGATCTTGGAGAAGTACTTAGCACCCTTCAATTGATCAAACAAGTCATCTATCCTTGGCAGTGGGTATTTATTCTTGATTATGACCTTGTTGAGCTACCGATAGTCAATACACATCCTTAATGACACATCTTTCTTTCTTACAAAGAGGACCGGTGCGCCCTAAGGCGACACACTTGGCCGGAGGTGTTGTGAATGTAGTAGTTGCAGAACTAGCTCACTGCGCAGCACCTCTGCTCATGATCCAGCGGGACGAGCGGCAATCCCTCCGAATGTGACCCCTTACACCGCACCCGTAGCATATAGGTAGGTCCATGACGCAGACCCCAAAGCTCATACTCCCATACTTAGGTCATGGGGGCCTCCGCTGCTGCTGGAATCTCCCTCCAGGCCGACCCTACTGGTGGGGTCCCCTGTTGCCCTGACTGGGCTCGGATGGCTATGCACTCATCGAAGACTGAGCTAATAACTAAGATGGCCCTGATGACCCTCCCCTAAATGCCGATCTACCACCACCAGAAGAACAACCCAAGTTGCCCGCGGTCCGGGCCTTGCTGCTACCCTCACGCTCCCTTTTATTTTTCAGTTTACGATCCTCTGTAGCTTGAGCAAATGCCACCATCTTTCCATTGTTCATATAAGAATTTAATGCAGCCGTAGAGGCCTCATTAATAACCAAGGAGCTAAGGCCCTGCACAAACCGGCGCACTCTAGCCTCCATAGTGGTCAACATGTGAATAGCATACTTGGACAGGCGCGCGAACTCTATATGATACTCCCACACATTCATGCTACCCTGTTTCTAGCTCTCAAACTCAGCGACACCAGCCACCTTAGTCTCGGAAGGCAGGAAATGATCCATAAAGGGATCGATAAACTCACTCCACCTTGCCAGAGGGCTCCCATCCACACAGGACTCCTCCCACATCTCAAATCATGATTAGGCCACCCCTTTCAGGCGGTAGTAGGCCAACTCCACTCCCTCTGTCTCAGTAGCATGCATAACTCGTAGAATATTGTGCATCTCATCAATGAAGTCTTCTAGTTCCTCCTCAGGATCAGTACCTATGACTACTGGAGGATCAAACTGGAGAAACTTGTTCACCGAGGAACTAGCAGAATCCCCTAGCTGACTAGAAGAAGTGGGTGCAACATTTGACCTCTGGGCCTGGGAGGCCACTTTCTGAGCCAACATCTGTATGGTTCCCATAAGATCACCATCAGAAATACCGGTAACGGAAGCTAGAGTTGGAGGTGGAGCTGGAATATCAGTTGGAGGGACCGTTGCACCCTTCATAGGTTTAGGAACTGGTGCAGTCTGAGTAAGAATAGTAGATTCAGGCGGTGTAGTAATTGGGGGAAAATCCTCACCCCTCGGGTGTTCACCCGCATCATCAAATATAGAATCAACTGCCACTCCTGGGGTGACATTGGCTCCTTGGCCATTTCTTGCTTTCTTCCTAGGTGCCATGTAATGAAAGTTAGAGCAAAGCATGAGTTAAAGGAGGAACAATCTTACAACCAGCTTTATCGCACGATCGAGAACATCAAAGAAGGGTATTATTCCTAAGTACCCAAGTAGCCTCCTGATTATAGAGGTGGTCGACAACACACCGATAAAAATGACTCTATTAGACATGGTTCCAAGATATCATAGGACACTTTAAAACCTTAGACTCTGATACAAAGTTTGTCACACCCCGACCTCGGGGAGCGCGACCGGCGCTCAACCAAGATATCTCGGCCGAGCAAGCTTGTACAATGCCTTCTACCCAACTCGCCCATGATTAAAGAGCAGATACATTTATATTATTAATTAAACATCAAGAGGTCATGTGAATAACACTAGTTCACTTTCATTAGTTACGTCATTAACAAGTCCCCAGAACAGTACACTATATTACAAATAATACAATTACGACAAGTTTAGTTCAACCTTCCCAAAAAGGGATACAACCCACACTATCTCTACGGAGCTTCTAACAAAAAACAAAAGAGCGCTTCGATAGTGACGACAACAAGGCCTAGGCTATACCTCAAAACACTATGTACATGGAACAAGAGATACATGACCCCGAAATGAAGTAGGGCTCTCCAGGTCAGTTGAGGGGAGGGTGTGCTGCTATCACTGATCGATACCACCTGCTATGGAACATCCTGCATCAATTAAAGATGCGGCGCCCCCGCCAAAAGGGACGTTAGTATGTCGAATAGTACTAGTAAGAAAATCAAACACCTATGCAAGGACTTAGAAATACAACATGACTATGATGAATCATGGTTAAAATAAAAGGCTTAGTTAGCCGTTAAAGCCATAGAAAATTTATTAAGAGCTTTCAACAACATTTATAAATTCTTAAGTCGAGGATCCTCTACAACTACCTTTACACAAAGAGGCCATGCCGCCTCACCCCAACGTATGCTGGTGGAGGTGCAATCACAATACCACAAACTCTACACAAAGCATCCCTGCCGCCTCACCCCAATGTATGCGGGTGGAGGTGTATTCATAATGCCATAATCTCTACACAAAGCGGCCCCACCACCTCACTCCGATGTATGCGGGTGGAGGTGTATTCACAATAAAATAACTCTACACAAAGAGGCCTCGCCGCCTCACCCCAATGTATGCGGGTGGAGGTGTATTCACAATGCCGTGTCTCAGATTCCCAAAAATATAATAGTTTGTAAAAAAGAGTCCCGTTTTTAAATCAACCCTTTGGCACAATTGTCCTTAGCAAGTTTAAGTTCACAAGGTCTCATCATATTATAAATAAGTGTTTAATCACATTGATTTCATACAAGATCATCTCCAAAAAGGGGGTATAACATAATTAAGACAATAATAGAGAATCATTAACACATGAGGGTTCTAACACGATATGGCAATCGAGAATCAATTTTACAAGTTTGAATACCCCACATGAATGGCATTTGAAGTTCAACTACACATGATAGACGTTTAAAAGGATTCGAAGAATCCAATACTTAAAAGAAGATTTTATCCTTCGTACCTTGAAAGAGCTTTTCTTAGTGCCACAATAATGTCCCAACACACCTAAGGATACCAATCTATAGCAGATGAGAGAATTATAAACACGATTAGAGGAATTCGCATGGCAAGGGCTGTTACAATTATGACCCGACCTTTCCCTCAACTAATTTATGAACAAAGCCTCCCAAGATGGTTCAACAACCTCCTCACAGTCTCTATTAGCTCATGCATGTAATAAATATTCCCTCATCACCCATAATCAACCCAAACCCAAAATTGAAGAATTGGGGGAAGAAATTCATACCTTATTGAAGCCCTAGCAAGTTCCTTTTGATGGAATTCCAAGGTTTGATTAAAGTAGATTAGTGAAATCCTTACTCCTCCTTTCTCACTCTATAATAGAACTCTCCTCTCTCTAAAATGTCAGGTGATCCCCCAAAAATAAACCCCTATGCTAGATAAATGAAATGGGGGTCGGGTTATAAAATTGGAAAAATGAATCCCCGACACAGATCTGCGGTCGCATAACGCTTCTGTGGTATGCTAAATGGACCGCATAATTGCCCTCCCGAACTGGGCACCACTGCCTCACTCTACGACTGATCTGCGGTCCGCAGACATATTCTACAGTTGCATAAATGTGCCGCAAAACTGCCCTCCAGAATTTTTTGGTGCTGGGTTTGCGATGGGTTATGCGGCCTACAAAATGGATTATGCGGCCGCATAATAGATCGCATAATGGTACAAATATTTGCCCAAATATTCTGCCTCAGTATGCGGTAGATCTATGCTCCGCAGATCAGTTCTGCTATTGCAGAGTGGGCCGCAGAAATGCCCTACACTTCCAAAAAGTTTCTTCAACTCCCCAATGCACTGTTCAACCCAAAAAGTCCGAACCACTGCAATCCTCAACACATAAGTCTATGTCGGCACCACTAAACCCTGGGTTTTAGGTAAAACTTTACGGGGCCTCACATCTTCCCCCACTTAGGATCATTCGCACTCGAATGAGGGTCAAATTTCACCAGTTGCACTCAATGTGACTCAGCTGCTATAACATACACCAGCAATTTTAAGTTTTTGAGTAACTCCCTAAATTTCCATTTTTTTTCGCCAGCATTTCCCCTGTAACTAGGCATATCCACCTTCCAGAGAATCCTAGCAACCAATCCTAACAGCATATACATGAACCAATGATGTAACATAACATAAAAACAACGACAACTGTGGCCTTACGAGCAGTATATCACCAAAAGGGAACACCCTTAACATCAATTGTACAAATGATACATAGTTCATAGAATGTAAACTCTTAACATTGTTTATAGAACACAACATTATAAATACATGGTTATTCAAACAAATGAGCGTATTTCCTCTTCATTTCTTCCTCAGCCTCCCAGGTGGCATCTTCAACCTGCTAGTTCCGCCATAGTATTTTCACGGAGGCAATCTCTTTATTTCTCAGCTTACGGACTTGCCTTTTAAGAATGGCAATTGGAATTTCTTCATTAGTAAATTCTTCATTAACCTCAATAGTCTCAACCAGAACAAGAAGCGACGGATCGCAGACCATGTTCTTCAACTTGGATACATGAAACACCGGGTGCACTAAAGACATCTGTAGAGGTAGCTCTAGCCTGTAAGCCACCTAACCAATCCTCTGAGTGATTCTGTACGGTCCGACATACATCGGACTCAATTTTCGTTTCTTACCAAACCACATTACACCCTTCATAGGGGAAACCTTCAGGAATACCCAATCATCTTCTTTGAACCCCAAATCCCTACGACGCACATCCGAATAGGACTTTTGATGGATTTGAGCAATTTTCAACCATTTTGTAATGATCTTAACATTCTCCATAGCCTGATGCATAAAGTCCGGCCCTATCAGTTCTGCTTTCCCAATCTCGAACCACCCAATGGGAGATCTACATATCCTACCATATAAAGCCTCGAACGTTGCCATCTGGATACTAGCATGATAGCTGTTGTTGTAGGAAAATTCTATGAGTGACAAATGATCATCCCAGCTACCACTAAAGTCAAGAACACAAGCTCACAACATAATCTCGAGCTTCTGAATAGTCCATTCTGCTAGCCCGTCAGTCTGTGGGTGAATGGATACACTAAGATTCACCTGACTACCCAAACCTTGCTGAAAAGTCTTCCAAAAATTAGCCGTGAACTGTTACCCCCGATCTGAGACAATAGAAACTAGAGTGCCATGCAACCAGACTATTTTCTTGATATATAACTGAGCATACTGTTCCGCTGTGTCGGTTGCCTTAACAGGTAAGAAGTGTGCTGATTTCGTGAGTCGATCCACAATCACCCAAATCGTGTCGAACTTGCGAGGAGTGTGAGGTAGTCCTACCACAAAGTCCATATTGATTATCTCCAATTTACACAACAAAATTTCTATGTTCTGTGCCAACCCACCTGGACTTTGGTGTTCGGCCTTCACTTGCTAACAATTTGGACATCTTGCCACAAAGTCCCTACATTCCTCTTCATATCGTTCTACTAATAGACTTCCTTAAGATCTTGGTACATCTTTGTAGAGCCCGGGTGCACGGAATACCTAGAAGTGTGAGCCTCGGTCATGATTCTTTCCCGGAGACCATCCACGTTTGGAACACATAGTCTCCCTTGGTACCTTAGTGTATCATCATCCATGCCAAGATAAAAGGCCATGGTCTTATGATTATGAATCCCCTCCTTCAATTGTACCAACAATGGGTCGTTGTATTGCTTTTCCTTAACTTCCAATTGTACCAACAATGGGATGGAATAGATATAGGCTGCATGCCCGACATCACATCAATCTTGAAATCAATCTCCCAGTCTGGTGGGATCCCAGGAAGCTCATCCGGAAAGTCCTCCGGAAATTCATTCACAACAGGCACAGACTCAAGTGTGGGTGCCTCAGCATCGGTTTCCATAACCCGAACCAAGTGGTAGATACACCCCTTGTTAATAATCTTCATGGCCTCAAGGTAAGAAATAAACCTACCCTTTGACACCACATCCTCCCCCTTCCATTTAATCACTGACTCATTTGGAAATTCAAACCTAATGGTTCTGGTTCGACAATCAAGCTTAGCGACTCATGAATAAAGCCAATCCATCCCCATTATTACATCAAAATAAACCATCCCCAATTCAATGAGATCGGCCATGGTGTACCGACCACGCACCTTGACAACACAATCCCTAAAAACCCGTGCGGCCACAATAGACTAACCAACTGAAGTAGATACAGAGAACGGCTCATGGAGTTGTTCCGGTTTTATCCAAAATTCCATAGCAAAATAAGGAGTGACATAGGATAAAGTGGAACCGAGATCAATAAAAGCATACACATCATGAGATTGTACATTCAATATACATGTGACAACATCTGGAGAAGCCTCTGAATCCCGACGCCTCCGCATAACATAAAATCTATTGGGTCCCTCCGAACTCTGTACACCACCCCTAGCTGCACCACGCCCTGCGGGTGCTAGGGTTCCTCGAGTTGGAGGAGGTGTTATGGATGTAATAACTGCAGAACTAGCTGGCTGCGCCACATCTCTGCTTATGATCTGGCGGGACAAGCGGCAACCTCACTTAATATGACCCCTTAAACCGCACCTGTATCATACAGGTACGTCCATGAAGCAGACCCCAAAGAGCATCCTCCCACACTTAGGGCATGAGGGCCTCCGCTGCTGCTGGAATCTCCCTCTAAGCTGACCCTGCTGGTGGGGTCCCCTGTTGCATTGACTGGACCCGGATGGCTGTGCACTCATCGAAAACTGATCGAATGACTGAGATGGCCCTTATGACCCTCCCCTAAATGTCAATCTACCACCACCAGAAGAACCACCCAAGTTGCCTGCGGTCCGGGCCTTGCTGCTACCCTTACGCTCCATTCTATTTTTAAGTTTACGATCTTCTGTAGCTTGAAAAAATGCCACCATCTTCCCACAGTTCATATAAGAATTCAAGGCAGTCGTAGTGGCCTCATTAATAACCAAGGGGCTAAGGCCCACACAAACCGGCACACTCTAGCCTCCATAGTGGATAACATGTGAATAGCCTACTTGGACAGCCGCGCGAACTCCATATGGTACTCCCACACATTCATGCTACCCTGCTTCAGGCTCACAAACTCAGCGGCACGAGCCGCCTTAGTCTCGGCAGGCAAAAAATAATCCATAAAGGCATCGGTGAACTCACTCAACCTCGCCGGAGGGCTCCTCTCCTCACGGGACTCCTCCCATATCTCAAACCAAGAATAGGCCATCCCTTTCAGGCGGAAGAAGGCCAACTCCACTCCCTCCATCTCAATAGCACGCATAACTCGAAGAGTCTTGTGCATCTCATCAATGAAGTCCTGGGGGTCCTCCTCAGGATTAGTACCTGTGAACACTAGAGGATCCAACTGGAGAAACCTGTTCACCCTGGAACTAGTGAAATCCCCTAGCTGACTAGAAGAAGTGGGTGCAACATTTGATCTCTGGAACCGGAGCTGGAGGTGGAACTCGAATATCAGTTGGAAGGACCGTTGCACCCTCCATAGGTGTTGGAACCGGTGCAGTATGAGCAGGAATAGTAGATTCAGGTGGTATAGTAATTGGGGGAATATCCTCACCCCTCGGGTGCTCACCCGTATCATCAAATATCGAATCAACTGCCACTCCTGGGATGACATTGTCTCCTTGGCCAGTTCTTGCCTTCTTCTTAGGCGTAATGTACTGAAAGTTAGAGCAAATCATGAGATAAAGGACGAACAATCTTACAATCAGCTTTATCGCACGATCGAGGACATCAAAGAAGGGTATTATTCCTAAGTGCCCAAGTAGCCTCCTGATTATAGATTTGGTCGACAACACACCGATAAGAAGGACTCTACTAGAAACGGCTTCGGGACATCCTAGGACACTTTAAAACCTTAGGCTCTGATACCAAGTTTGTCACGCCCGACCTGGGGGACCGCGACCAGCGCTCAACCGAGATACCCTGGTCGAGCAAGCATGTACAATACCTTCTACCAAAATCACCCAAGATTAAAGAGAAGATACATTTATATCATTAATTAAACATCAAGAGGTCATTTGAGTAACACTAGTTCACTTCTGTTACGTCATTAACAAGTCCCCAAAATAGTACACTATATATTCGTAGTTAAAGTGGGACAGATAATACAATTACAACCTGTAACAGAAAACAAAAGAGTGCTTCGACAGTGCCGGCACAAGGCCCCAGCTATACCTCAAAACACTATGTACATAGAACAAGAGATATAGGATCCCCAAATGAAGTGGGGCTCACAAAGTCAGTTGAGGAGAGAGTGTGCTGCTACCACTGATCGATACCACCTGCTATGGAACAACCTGCATCTATTAAAGAGGCAGCGCCCCCAGCAAAAGGGATGTTAGTACATGTTGAATAGTACTAGTATGAAAACCAAACACCTATGCAAGGACTTGGAAATACAACATGGATATGATGAATCATGGAAACAATAAACGGCTTAGTTAGCTGTTAAAGCCATAGCAAATTTATTAAGAGCTTTCAACAACATTTATAAGTTCATAAGTCGGGGATCCTCTACAACTACCTTTACACAAAGCGACCATGCTGCCTCACCCGAACGTATGCGGGTGGAGGTGCAATCACAATACCAGAAACTCTACACAAAGCGGCCATGCCACCTCACCCCAATGTATGCGGGTGGAGGTGTATTCGCAATGCCAGAAACTCTACAAAAAGCAGCCCCACCGCCTCACCCTGATGTATGGGAGTGGAGGTGTATTCATAATACCACAACTCTACACAAAGCGGCCCCGCCGCCTCAACCCAATGTATGTGGGTGGAGGTTTATTCACAATGCCACATCTCGGTTTCCCAAAACAATAATAGTTTGAATACCCCACATCAATAGAGTTTCAAGTTCAACTACACATGATAGAAGTTTACAACAATTTGGGGATTCCAATACTAAAAAGAAGGGTTTAGCCTTCGTACTGCGAAAGAGCTTTTCGTAGTGCCACAATAATGTCCCATCACTCCTAACGATGCCAAATTATAGAGAAGGATGGAATTATAAGCACGATTAGAGGAATTCGCATGGCAAGGGCTGTTACGATTATAACCCGACCTTTCCCTCAACTAATTTAAAAACAAAACCACCGAAGATGGTTCAACAACTTCCCCATAGTCTCTATTAGCTCATGCATGGGATAAATATTCACTCATCATCCATAATCAACCCAAACCCAAAATTGAAGAATTTGGGGAAGAATTTATTACCTTTTTGAAGCCCTATCAAGTTTTTTTTGATGGAATTCCAAGGTTTGATCAAAGTAGAGTAGTGAAATCCTTAGTCCTCCCTTCTCTCTCTATACAATAGCTCTCTCCTCTCTTTAAAATGTCATGTGATTCCCAAAAAATGAACCCTTATGCTATATAAATGAAATTGGGGTCGGGTTATAAAATTGGAAAATGAAGCCCCGACACAGATCTGCAGTCGCATATGCGATCGCATAACGCTTCTGCGGTCTGCAAAATGGACCGCATAATGGCCCTCCAAAACTGGGCACCCCTAACTCACTCTACGACTAATCTGCGGTCCGCACACCTATTCTGTTATTGCATAATACGCCGCAGAACTGCCCTCCTTAATTTTTTTTGTGCTGGGTCTGTGATGGGTTATGCGGCCGCATAATGGACCGCATAATGGTCCAAACATTTTCCCAAAGTTTTTGCCTCAGTCTACGGCAAATATGTGGTCCGCAAAACAAGGATTCCCCGCATATTCTATAGCTCATTTTGTGGTCGCAGAACTAATCTGCGGACCACATAATCATTTTGTGTGCCGCAAAACCCATCTCAGACCCAGCACAAAAATTTTTGGAGGGCAGTTCTGCGGTGCATTATGCTACCGCGGAATAGGTCTGCAGACCGCAGACCGGTCGCAGATTGAGGCATAGGTGCCCAGTTCCGGAGGGCCATTATGCAGCCCATTTTGCGGACCGCAGAAGCGTTATGCGGTCGCATATGCGACCGCATATCTGTTTTGGGGACTCATTTTTGAAATTTTATAACTCGACCCCCATTTCATTTATCTAGCCTAAGGGTTCATTTTTGGGGGATGACCTAACATATTAAAGAGAGGAGAGAGTTATTCTAGAGAGAGGGAAGGGAGGACTAAGGATTTCACTACTCTACTTTGATCAAACCTTGGAATTCTATCAAAAAGAACTTGCTAGGGCTTCAAAAAGGTAAGAATTTCTTCCCCCAATTCTTCAATTTCATGTTTGGGTTGATTATGGATGAGAGGGAAGATTTATCACTTGCATGAGCTAATAGAGACTGTGGGGAGGTTGTTGAACCATCTTGGGTAGTTTTGTTCTTAATTTAGTCGAGAAAAAGGTCGGGTCATAATCATAACAGCCCTTTCCATGCGAATTCCTCTAATCGTGCTTATAATTCTCTCCTCCTCAATAGATTGGCATCGTTATGAGTGTTGGGACATTATTGTGGCACTACGAAAATCTCTTTAGAGGTATGAAGGCTAAACACCTCTTCTAGTATTGGAATTCTCGAATCCTTGTAAACTTATATCATGTGTAGTCGAACTTGAAATGCTATTGACGTGGTGGGGTATTCAAACTAGAAAAATTGATTCCCGATTAGCATAACGTGTTGGAAACCTCGTGTGTTAATGATTCTCTATTTTTGAAATAATTATGTTATACCCATTTTTGGGAAGAAGATATTGTATGAACTCAATGTGATTAAACACTCATTTCTCATATGATGAGACCTTCTGAACTTACACTTGCTAAGGACAAAGGTGCAAAATGGTAGATTTAAAAGGGAACTCTCTTGTACAAACTATTATCGTTTTGGGAATCCGAAGTGTGTAACACCCTAGAAAATTTTGAAGTACTTAAGTGTAAAGCCCGGTAAAATTTGCAAAGAAAATAATATTTCATGGTGCCGGACTAGGCTTTCACCCAAAGAAAATAATTTTTGGGTTGAACAATGCACCGGAAAGTAAAGAAAAATGTTTGGTGGAAAAGTGCATTTTTGCGGTCCATTATGCGACCGCAGAACCACTCTACGGACTGCATAATGGCCGCAGAGTAAGGCAGTTGATTGGGTCAGTTGGAAGCAACTATGCGGTCGACTATGCGACCGCATAACTGTTATGCGGTGCATTATGCGACCGCATAACGGTTATGTGGACGACATAGTGACCGCATACACAAATAGTTCTTTTGGCTATTTTGTAACCAATTATGCGACCGATATGCGGTCCACATATCGGTTATGCGATCGCATACCTTGTTCCGGAGCTCCATTTTTGGGTTTTTAAAACCCGACCCTATTTCGTTAAATACACTCTTTGGGCTATTTTTGAGACATAATCTGATATTTTAGAGTGAGAGAGAGTGCCCTAGAGTGAGAAGGTGTTCTTTCATAATTTTTCGTCAATTCTTGCTCAAGTTTTGGAAGATTAAGAAGGGAAGCTTACTAGGTCTTCATCCTAGAGGTAAGATTCTACACCCTAAACCCTAATTTCAAAATTTTTTGAAAATGGGTAACTAGCAAGATAAATATCTGGGCATGGGAGTTGTTTATTTTACATGCATGTGTTATCAAAGGGCGTAGGAAGATTGTTGAGCTAAAAATGGTAAAGATTGGGTTGTGGGATGATGAGGTCCTTCATAAAAAGGACATTGAAACCTTATGCACACCTAGTGTTTGATAAAATACTCAAGTGAGCTAGAACCATGATTATCTTCTTAATTTTGATTCAATTTGTTATATTTCTAAAATAGATTGAAGTTGCTAAGAATTCGAGAATGTTTTAGAGTGTAAGGAAGCTCAAGTGAGGTATGTTGGCTAAACTCTTCTCTTAGAATTGAATCCCACAATATTCATATAAATTATGTAAGTCCCGAGTGATTCATTATGAAATTGGCTATTCCGAGTAAGATTGGGTTGAACGATATATGTTCAACAAGCATCACAAATGCTCTATTCATGTTATGCTACCAATTGAGGATGTGTTAAAATATGGGCTATGCATTAATAATGTTTCGACTTTAAGTCAAGTTCAAATAAAGGTTATTATGCCAAATGTTTGTGAAATAGCTCTATGTGCATTAGACTCTAAATTGCTCACATGTGTACTACACACTTTGATTTGAATTGTGTTTGTTGTTGATGATGATGATGATATTTGAAATTGATAATGTGAGCACGAAATACTGAATATGGCCAACATGCCAAGAATGATCTTATAATTATGGCCACTAGTGCCAATGAAATGAAAAGATGTGAAAGTATTATGAAATGCGATGATTGATATGAAACGGTTGATGTCTCAAATAAGACGGCCCAGTCGATTAGGTCGTGATCGGATACCATGTCGCACACATGGTGGTGATTTTGCTGGAAATTGTAATTGAAATGGTAATTATGGTTGATGTCCCTAATGGATAGCCTAGTCGATTGGGCCGTGATCGAACTCCGTGTTAAAGATGGTGGTATTGATATTGAGAGAAATTGTGGTTGATGTCTCTACTGAGATAGCCTAGCCGATCGGGTCGTGATCGGACTCTGTGCTAAGAGTGCGGTGGTACTGGTTTTTTGAATAATGGTATTGTGAATAGTGGTATTGGTATGGTAAATAATGGTACTGGTATTGTGGACAATGGTATATCGATACTAAAAATCTCCCAATGTGACATTTGAAAATTAATTTGAACTCTATCTTGATCCTAAATTGAGGTTTGATGTTAATTAAGGCTTTCATTGATATTATGATAATCTTATTTGTACTATTTTGTCATTCTATTGAGAGAGTGTTTAGTTATACATACTAGCGCTATTCGACAGTACTAACTTCCCTTTTGTCGGGGGCACTGCATCTTTCAATGGATGCAGGTGGTTCCACTACAGGAGATATTGGTCAGGGATAGCAGTGCACCTTCTTCCCAGCTGACTTGGTGAGCCCTACTTCATTCCGGGGTCATAAATCTTTTGTACTTTGTGTATTCTGTTTGAGGTATAGCCGTGGTCTTATTGCCGGCATTATCATTGCACTTTTCTTTATCTACAGAGGCTCCGTAGACATAGTGTGGGTTGTGTATTGGTGCTGAGAAAGACAAACTATGCTATGTTGTGGTTGTATTAGTTGTCCATTTGAGACTTTAAAAATGGTGAAACTTATGGTAAAAAATTTGTAATTGCATACATGACCACTTTATTGTTTAATTAAGGAAAACATATATTCTCTTTATTCATGAATGAGTTTGGGTAGAAGTAATCTAATAGGCTTGCTCGGTCGGGTTCACTCGGTTGAGCGCCGGTCGCGCTCCTCGGTTTTGGGGCGTGACAAACTTGGTATCAGAGCCTATGGTTTTAAAGTGTCCTAGAATGTCTCGGGGTCGTGTCTAGTAGAGTCCTTATTATCGCTATGTTGTCGACCACATCTATAATTAGCATGCTACATGGGCATTTAGGAATAATACCCTTCTTTCATGTTCTTGATCGTGCGATAAAGCTTGTTGTAAGATTGTTCCTCCTTTAACTCCTGAGTTGCTCTAATTTTCAGTACATGGCGGCTAAGAAGAAGGCAAGAACTGGCCAAAGAGCCAATGTCACCCCAGGAGTGACAGTTGATCGTATAATTGATGATGTGGGTGAGCACCCGATTAGTGAGAATATTTCTCCAGTTACTACACGGCGTGACTCTACTACAACTGATCGGACCGCACCTGTCCCTACACCTACTGAAGGTGCAACAGTCCCTCCATCTGCTATACCAGTTCCACCTCCAGTTCCAGCTTTCAATTTTGGTATTTCTGATGTTGATCTTAGGGGAGCCATACAGATGTTGGCTCAAATAGTGGCTTCCTAGACCCAGAGGTCAAATGTTGCACCCACTTCTTCCAGTAAGCCAGGGGATTCTATTGGTTCCAGGGTGAACAGGTTTCTCCAGTTAGATCCTTCAGTGTTCATGGGTACTAACCCAGAGGAAGATCCCCAGGATTTCATTGATGAGATGCACAAGACTCTCAAAGTTATGCATGCTACTGAAACAGAGGCAGTGGAATTGGCCTCCTACCACCTAAAAGAGGTGGCATATTCTTGGTTTGAACTATGGGAGGAGTCCCGTGAAGAAGGGAGCCCTCCGACGAGGTGGGATGAGTTTGCTGATGCCTTCATTGATCATTTCTTGCCTGCCAAGACTAAGGCAGCCTGTGCTGCTGAGTTTAAAAACTTGAGGCAAGGTAGCCTGAGTGTGTGGGATTACCATATGAGATTCGCGTACCTGTCTAAATATGCTATTTACATGCTGCCCACTATGGAGGCTAGAGTTCGCCGATTTGTGCAGGGCCTTAGTCCCTTGGTAATTAATGAGGCTGCTACAGCAGCCTTGAATTCTGATATGAACTATAGAAAGATGGTGACATTTGCTCAAGCCACAAAGACCTGCAAATTAAGGAGTAGAATAGAGCGAGAGGGTACTAATAAGGCCCGGTATACGGGCAACTTTGGTGGTTCTTCAGGTGGTGGCAAGTCAACATTCAGAGGAGGGTCGTCAAGGCCATCACAGTCCTTTGCTTAGTCATCGGCTAGTGCACTGCCATCAGGGCCTAGTCAGCAGCAGTAGTGGAGCCGTTTCAGGCCCAGTCAGGGCAACAGGGGATCCAATCAGCAGGGTCGTCATGGTGGTAGATTCCAGCAGCAGAGGAAGCCCCCATGCCCTAGGTGTGGAAAATTTCACCTAGGAATATGCTACATGGACTTACCCATATGCTACGGATACGGATTGAGGGGTCACATTCTGAGGGTTTATCGTTCGTCCTGCCAGGGTGCGGGCAGGGGCATGGCACAGCCAGCCAGTTCTGCAGCTACTACATCTGTAACACCTCCTCCAGCTCGAGGCACTCCAACACCCGCAGGGCGTGGTGCAACTAGGGGCAGAGCACAGAGTTCGGGAGGATCTGACCGTTTCTATGCTATGAGGGGTTGCCAGAATTCAGAGGCTTCTCCAGATGTTATCACAGGTATATTGACTGTCCAATCTCATGAAGTATATGCTCTTATTGATCCCGGTTCCACTTTGTCATATGTCACACCTTATGTTGCTATGGAATTTGGGATAGAAACATAATAGCTTTATGAGCCGTTCTCTGTATCTACTCTGGTTGGTGAGTCTATTTTAGCCACACGGGTTTATAGTGATTATGTTGTTACGTTGTGTGGTCAGGACACCGTGGACGATCTTATTGAATTGAGAATTGTCAATTTTGATGTGATAATAGGGATGGATTGGCTTTATTCTTGTTTTGCCAAGCTTGATTGTCGAACCAGAACTATTAGGTTCAAATTTCCAAATGAGCCAGTTATTGAGGGGAAGGGTGATGATATAGTGCCGAAGGGTAGGTTTATTTCTTACCTAAAGGCTACAAAAATGATCAACAAGAGATGTATTTACCATTTGGTCCGGGTTACGGACACCGATGCTGAGGCACCTACACTTGAGTTTGTGCTTGTTGTGAATGAATTTCCGGGAGTCTTTCCAGATGAACTCCCTGGGATCACACCAGATAGGGAGATTGATTTTGGGATTGATGTGATGCCGGACACACATCCTATATCTATTCCACCCTACAGAATGTCACCGGCAGAACTGAAAGAGCTAAAGGAACAATTGAGAGATTTGTTAGAAAAGGGTTTTATCCGGTGTGTCGCCTTGGGGCGCACCAGTCCTTTTTGTAAGAAAGAAAGCTGGGTCACTGAGAATGTGTATTGACTATCGGTAGCTTAATAAGGTAACAATCAAAAATAAGTACCCACTGCCAAGAATAGATGACTTGTTTGATCAATTGCAAGGTGCCAGGTACTTCTCCAAAATGGATTTACGATCTGGGTATCACCGATTGAAGATCAGGGAGCGAGATATTCTGAAAACAGCTTTTAGAACCCTTTATGGGCATTTTGAGTTTCTAGTAATGTCTTTTGGGCTAACAAAATGCTCCAGCAGCCTTCATGGATCTTATGAATTGCGTTTTTATGCCATTCCTCTACTCCTTTGTGATAGTGTTCATTGACGATATTCTTGTATATTCATGAAGTCAGGAGGATCATGCTGACCATCTCAGGGTAGTTCTGCAAACCCTATATCAGCACCAGTTGTATGCAAAGTTTTTAAAGTGTGAATTTTGGCTTGAATCAGTCATATTCTTGGGTCATGTAGTTTCTAGTGAGGGAATAAAGGTTGATCCTCAGAAAATTTCAGTTGTGAAGAATTGGTTGAGGCCTACAACTCCAACAGAGATTCACAGTTTCTTAGGCTTAGCTGGATATTACAGAAAGTTTGTGGAGGGGTTTTCTACTCTTGCCTCTCCATTGACTAAATTGACGCAGAAGGCAATTAAGTTCCAATGGTCAGATGCTTGTGAAAAGAGTTTCCAGTAATTGAAAGCAAGATTGACTATGGCACCGGTGTTAACTCTACCAGATGGTATAGATGGATTTGTGGTATATTGCGATACTTCAAGAATCGGGCTTGGATGTGTATTAATGCAACATGGGAAGGTGATAGTTTATGGTTCTAGGCAACTAAAGGATTATATAAAGAACTATCCAACACATGATTTAGAACTTGCGGCGGTGGTATTTGAATTGAAAATTTTGGTGTCATTATTTATATGGGGTCCATATGGATATATTCACGGACTATAAGAGCCTTAAATATATTTTCAAACAAAAGGAGTTGAATCTGAGGCAGAGAAGATGGCTTGAATTACTCAAGGATTATGACATTGATATTTTATACCATCCGAGGAAGGCTAATGTGGTGGCGGATGCTCTTAGCCGGAAATATATGGGTAGCTTAGCACACTTGGAGGCATATCAAAGGCCATTGGCCAAAGCAGTTCACCGATTAGCTAGTTTGGGAGTTCGTCTTGCAGACTCTAGTGAAAGAGGGGTAAATGTGCAAAATAGGGCTGAATCATCGCTTGTTGTGGAAGTCAAAGAGAAGCAATATAACGATCCATTTTTGGTGAAATTGAAAGAGGGGATTCATAAACATAAGACCATGGTCTTTTCTCTTAGCATGAATGATGGTACACTAAGGTACCAAGGGCGACTCTATGTTCCAAATGTGGATGGTCTCCGTGGAAATTATGACTGAAGCTCACACTTCTAGGTATTCCGTGCATCCATGTTCTACAAAAATGTATCATGATCTTAAGAAAGTCTATTGGTGGAATGATATGAATAGGAATGTGGCGAACTTTGTGGCAAGATGTCCGAATTGTCAGCAAGTGAAGGCCGAACACCAAAGGCTTGGTGGGTTGGAACAAAACATAGAAATTCCAATGTGGAAGTGGGAAATGATTAATATGGACTTTGTGGTAGGATTACCGTGCACTTCGCGCAAGTTTGACTCAATTTGGGTGATTGTGGATCGGCTCACGAAGTCATCACACTTTTTGTCAGTTAAGTCTACCGACACAGCGGAGCAGTATTCTCAGCTGTATATCAAAGAAATAGTCAGGTTGCATGGCACCCCAGTTTCCATCATTTCTGATCGGGGGGTAAAATTAACTGCTAATTTTTGGAAGAAATTTCAGCAAGGTTTGGGTACTCAGGTAAATCTTAGTACAGCCTTTCACCCATCGACTGACGGGCAGGCAGAGCGGACTATTCAGACGCTTGAGGATATGTTGCGTGCTTGCTTTCTAGACTTCAAAGGTAGTTGGGATGATCATTTACCACTCATAGGATTTGCCTACAACAATAGCTATCACGCTAGCATTCAAATGGCACCGTTCGAGGCTTTATATGGTAGGAGATGTAGATCTCCTATTAGGTGGTTTGAAATTGGGGAAGAAGAGTTGATAGGGCTAGACCTAGTGCATCAGGCCATGGAAAAAGTTAAAATCATTAAGGAGCGGTGAAAGACTGCTCAGAGTCATCAAAAATCTTATTCGGATGTTCGTCGTAGGGATTTGGAGTTCAAAGAAGATGATTGGGTATTCTTGAAAGTTCCCACCATGAAAGGGGTAATGCGATTTGGTAAGAAAGGGAAATTGAGTCCGAGGTATGTCGGACCGTACAAAATCATTCAGAGGATCGGTGAGGTGGCATACAAGGTTGAGCTACCACCTGATATGTCATTAGTACACTCGGTGTTTCATGTGTCTATGTTGAAGAAAGTAGTTGGAGATCCGACACTCATTGTTCCGGTTGAGACCATTGAGGTAAATGAGAAATTGACTTACGAAGAGATTCTGGTTTCTATTATTGATCGACAAGTCCAAAAATTGAGAAATAAAGAAATTGCCTCCGTGAAAGTGTTGTGGCAAAACCAACAGGTTGAAGCGGCTACTTGGGAAGCCGAGGAAGAAATGAAGAAAAAGTATCCTTATTTGTTTGAATGACCATGTATTTAAAATTGTGATCTAGGAAAAAAAAATTATAAGACTTACTTTTTATGAATTTTATACCATCTGAACAATTGGCATTAAGGGTGTTCCTTTCTGGATATATATTGCTTATGATACCACATTTGGTGTTGTTTTGTATTATGTTACGTCGTTGGAATACGTATATGTTGTTAGGATGTGTTTCTGGGGCTCTCTGACAGGTGGATAGGCCTAGTTACAAGGGAAACTCTGGCGAAATATTTGGAGATTTAGGGAGTTAGTCAAATTTGGGGCTGCTCAAATGTGGTATGAAACATACTGAGTTGCATAAGATGCTAATAACAGATTTTTACCCTCATTCGAGTACGAATGATCCTAAGCGGGGGAGAATGTAACACCCCGAAAAATTTCTAAGTACTTAAGTGTAAAGCCCGGTAAAATTTGCAAAAAAAATAATATTTCATGGTGTCGGACTAGGCTTTCACCCAAAGAAAATAATATTTGGGTTGAACAATGCACCGGAAAGTAAAGAAAAATGTTTGGCGTAAAAGTCCCTTTCTGCGGTCCATTATGCGACCGCAGAACCACTCTACGGACCGCATAATGGCCGCAGAGTAAGACAGTTGATTGAGTTAGTTGGAAGCAAATATGCGGTCTACTATGCGACCGCATAACTGTTATGCGGACCGCATAGTGCGACTGCATAATAGTTATGCGGACCGCATAGTGACCGCATACACAAACAGTTCTTTTGGCTATTTTGTAACCAATTATACGACCGATATGCGGTCCGCATATCGGTTATGCGATCGTATACCTTGTTCCGGAGCTCCATTTTTGGGTTTTTAAAACCCGACCCTATTTCGTTAATTATACTCTTTGAGCCATTTTTGAGACATAATCTGATATTTTAGAGTGTGAGAGAGTGCCCTAGAGTGAGAAGGTGTTCTTCCATAATTGTTCTTCAATTCTTGCTCATGTTTTGGAAGATTAAGAAGGGAAGCTTACTAGGTCTTCATCCTAGAGGTAAGATTCTACACCCTAAACCCTAATTTCGAAATTTTATGAAAATGGGTAACTAGCAAGATAAATTTTTGGGCATGAGAGTTGTTTATTTTACATGCATGTTTTATCAAAGGGTGTAGGAAGATTGTTGAGCTAAAAATGATAAAGATTGGGTTGTGGGATGATGAGGTCCTTCACAAAAAGGACATTGAAACCTTATGCACATCTAGTGTTTGATAAAATGCTCAAGTGAGCTAGAACCATGATCATCTTCCTAATTTTGATTCAAATTGTTATATTTCTGAAATAGATTGAAGTTGCTAAGAATTCCAGAACGTTTTAGAGTGTAAGGAAGCTCAAGTGAGGTATGTTGGCTAAACTCTTCTCTTAGAATTAAATCCCATGATATTCATGTAAATTATGTAAATCCCGAGTGATTCATTGTGAAATTGGCTATTCCGAGTAAGATTTGGTTGAACGATATATGTTCAACAAGCATCACAAATGCTCTATTAATGTTATGTAACCAATTGAGGATGTGTTAAAATATGGGCTGTGAATTAATAATGTTTCGACTTTAAGTCAAGTTCAAATGAAGGATATTATGCCAAATATTTGTGAAATATCTCTATGTGCATTAGACTCTAAATTGCTCACATGTGTACTACACACTGTGATTTGAATTGTGTTTGTTGTTGATGATTAGGATGATATTTAAAATTGATAATGTGAGCATGAAATACTAAATATGGCCAACGTGCCAAGAATGATCTTATAATTATGGACATTAGTTCCAATGAAATGAAAAGATGTGAAAGTATTATGAAATGCGATGATTGATATAAAAAGGTTGATGTCTCAAATAAGACGGCCTAGCCGATTGGGTCGTGACCGGACACCTTGCTTCGCACATGGTGGTGATTGTGCTGGAAATTGTAATTGAAATGGTAATTGTGGTTGATGTCCCTAATGGATAGCCTAGCCGATCGGGTCGTGATCGGACTCCGTGTTAAAGACGGTGGTATTGATATTGAGAGAAATTGTGGTTGATGTCTCTACTAAGATAGCCTAGCCGATCGCGTCATGATCGGACTCCGTGCTAAGAGTGCGGTGGTACTGGTTTTGTAAATAATAGTACTGTTTATAATGGTATTGGTATGGTGAATAATGGTACTGGTATTGTGGACAATGGTATATCGATACTAAAAATCTCCCAATGTGAGATATGGAAATTAATTTGAACACTGTCTTGATCCTAAATTGAGATTTGATGTTAATTAAGACTTTCATTGATATTATGATAAACTTATTTGTATTATTTGTCATTCTATTGAGAGGGTGTTTAGTTATACATACTAGTGCTATTCGACTGTACTAAATCTTTTCAATGGATGCAGGTGGTTCCACAGCAGGAGATATTGGTCAGTGATAGTAGTGCACTTTCTTCCCAGCTGACTTGGTGAGCCCCACTTCATTCCGGATCATAAATCTTTTGTACTTTGTGTATTCTATTTGAGGTATAGTCGGGGCTTTGTTGCCGGCATTATCATTGTACACTTCTTTATCTATAGAGGCTCCGTAGACATAGTGTGGGTTGTGTATTGGTGTTGGGAAAGACAAACTATGCTATGTTGTGGTTGTATTAGTTATCCATTTGAGACTTTAAAAATGGTGAAACTTATGGTAAGAAATTGGTAATTGCAGACATGACCACTTTATTGTTTAATTAAGGAAAACATATATTCTCTTTATTCATGAATGAGTTTGAGTAGAAGGAATCTAACAGGCTTGCTCGGTCAGGTTCACTAGGTTGAGCGCCGGTTGCGCTCCTCGGTTTTGGGGTGTGACAAAGTGTGCCATTGTGAATACACCTCCACCCACATACATTGGGGTGAGGCGGGGGGCCACTTTGTGTAGAGTTGTGGTATTGTGAATACACCTCCACCCGCATATATCGGGGTGAGGCGGCAAGACCGCTTTGTGTAGAGTTTGTGGCATAGTGAATGCACCTCCACCCGCATACATTGGGGTGAGGCTGCAGGGCCGCTTTGTGTTGAGTTTCTTGTATTGTGATTGCACCTCCACCCGCATACGTTGGGGTGAGGCGGCAGGGCCACTTTGTGTATAGGTAGTTGTAGAGGATTCCCGACTTATGAATTCATAAATGTTATTGAAATCTCTTAATCAATTGCTATAGCTTTGACGGCTAACTAAGCCTTTTATTGTTACCATGATTCATCATATTCATGTTGTATTTCCTAGTCCTTGCATAGGTGTTTGGTTTTCGTACTAGTACTATTCGACATGTACTAACGTCCCTTTTGCGGGGGGCGCTGCGCTGCATCTTTAATGGATGCAGGTGGTTCCATAGCAGGCGGTATTGATCAGTGATAGAAGTACACCCTCTCCTCAGCTGACTTGGTGAGCCCAAGTTCATTCTGGGGTCTTGTATCTCTTGTTCCATGTACATAGTGTTTTGAGGTATAGCCGGGGCCTTGTTGCCGGCACTGTCGTAGTACTCTTTTGTTTTTGTTAGAGGCTCCGTAGACATAGTGTGGGTTGTATCCTATTTTGGTAAGGTTAAACTAAACTTGTTGTAATTGTACTATCTGTCCCACTTTAACTACGAATATATAGTGTACTGTTTTGGGGACTTGTTAATGACTTAACTAATGGAAGTGAACTAGTGTTTTTCACATGACCTATTGATGTTTAATGAACTACGAAATTTCTAAATTTTACAAATGACACCGAAACCTATCAAATCACGTCAGATTGACCTCAAATTTTGTACACAAGCCATAAATGACCCCACGAACCTAATGCAACTTCCGGAATCAAAATCCGACCCCGATATCAAAAAATCAACCCCCGGTCAAACATCCCAAAAGTTCGACTTTCGCCATATCAAGCATAATCACAATACAAACCTCCAAATAATTTTCCGGACACGTTCCAAAGTCCAAAATCACCATACGGAACTACTGGAATCATCAGAATTCGAATCCGATATTGTTTATACATAGATCAACATTCGGTCGACTTTTCCAACTTAAGCTTACCATTTAAGAGACTAAGTGTCTCATATCACATTTAATTTACTCCGCACCCGAACCAACTAACCCGATAAGTCATATAACAACTATAAAGCACAAATGGAGTAGTAAATGGGGGAATGTAGCTAAATCTCTCGAAACGACCGGCTGGGTCGTTACATCCTCCCCCTCTTAAACAAACGTTCGTCCTCGAACGTGTCTAGAAACATACCTGGAGTCTCAAATAGGTGTGGATATCTGCTCTGCATTTCCCGCTCAGTCTCCCAAGTATCCTCCTCCATGGGCTGACCTCTCCACTGCACCTTCACTGAAGTTATATCCTTTGACCTCAACTTCCGAACCTGCCGATCCAAAAATGGCCACCAGCTCCACATCGTAAGTCAAATCACCATCCAACTGAACCGTACTGAAATCCAAAACATGAGACGGATCGACGATATACTTCCGGAGCATAGAAACATGAAATACTGGATGCACACTCGATAAGTTAGGTGGCAGGGCAAGCTTGTAAGCCACCTCCCCAACCCTCTGAAGTACCTCAAAAGGCCCAATGAACCGAGGGCTCAACTTAACCTTCTTCCCAAACCTCATAACACCCTTCACGGGTGAAACCTTTAGCAAAACCTTCTCCCAACCATGTAAGACACATCACAGACCTTCCTGTCGGCATAGCTCTTCTATCTGAACTGCGCCGTGCGAAGCCGCTCTTGTATCAATTTAACCTTGTCTAATGCATCCTGAACCAAGTCTGTACCCAAAAGCCTAGCCTCACCAGACTAAAACCAACCCACCGGAGATCTACACCACCTCCCATACAAAGCCTTATACGGGGCCATGTGAATGCTCGACTGATAACTGTTGTTGTAAGCAAACTCCGCGAGTCGCAGAAACTGATCCCAATAACCCCCAAAATCAATGACACAAGTGCGTAGCATGTCCTCCAATATCTGAATAATGCGCTCAGACTGTCCGTCCGTTTGAGGTTGAAATGTTGTGCTCAACTCAACCTGGGTGCCCAACTCTCGCTGCACGGCTCTCCAAAATTGTGATGTAAATTGTGTGCCTCTACCTGAAATGATGGAAACTGGTACATCGTGAAAACAAACAATCTCTCGAACGTAAATCTTAGCCAACCGCTCCGAAGAATAGGTGGTACCAATTGGAATGAAGTGCGCGGACTTGGTCAGCCGATGCAATATCACCCAAATAGCATCGAACTTTCTCGAATTTCGTGGGAGTCTAACTACAAAATCCATGGTGATCCGCTCCCACTTCCACTCTGGAATCGCTAACCTCTGAAGCAATCCGCCTGGTCTCTGATGCTAATACTTCACCTGCTGACAGTTAAAGCACCGAGCTACAAACCCCACCACATCCTTCATCATTCCCCTCCACCAATAGTGTTGTCTCAAGTCCTGATACATCTTTGCGGCACCCGGATGAATGAAATACCGCGAATTGTGGGCCTCGTCAAGAATTAACTCATGTAGCCCATCCACATTGGGCACACAAATCCGACCCTGCATCCTCAATACCCCATCATCTCCAATAGTTACATCTCTGGCATCACTGTGCTGAACCGTGTCCTTAAGGACAAGCAAATGGGGATCATCATACTGGCGCTCTCTGATGCGATCATATAAGGAAGACCGAGAAACCACACAAGCTAGAACCCGACTAGGCTCCGAAATATCCAATCTCATGAACTGGTTGGCCAAAGCCTGAACATCGACTGCAAGAGGTCTTTTTCCAACGGGAATGAATCCAAGACTACCCATACTCACCGCCATTCTACTCAAGGCATCGGCCACCACATTGGCCTTCCCGGGATGATACAGAATGGTGATATCATAGTCTTTTAGCAGCTCCAACCATCTCTGCTGTCTCAAATTTAGATCCTTCTGTTTGAACAAGTGCTGGAGACTTCGATGATCCGTAAACACCTCACAAGACACACCGTGGAGATAATGCCTCCAAATCTTCAATGCATGAACGATGTAAGCTAACTCCAAATCATGAATAGGGTAGTTCTTATTATTAGGCTTCAACTGGTGCGAAGCATAAGCAATCACTCTACCCTCCTGCATCAACACACACCCAATGCCGATCCGAGAAGCATCACAATACACTGTATAAGAGCCTGAAGCTGACGGAGAAACTAGATCTGGAGCTGTGGTCAAGGCAGTCTTGAGCTTCTGAAAGCTCTCCTCAAACTCATCCGACCACTTGAAAGGAGCACCCTTTCGGGTCAATTTGGTCAAGGATGACGCAATTGTGATGACCCAAAATATCGTCTTTAAATTTAATAAGTAATTCTATGTTTTATGACCTCAAAAAGCACCATTTATCATTCCTCGACTTGCATGCGTAGTCCGTAAATTGGTCTGGAAAGTTTTCATGTGAAAAATGGATTAAAATGTGAAATAGAGCTTTAAAACTCAAATGAGTGGACTTTGGTCAAGATTTTTAGTAAACAGACCCGGATCAGTGTTTTGATAGTTTCGGTAGCTCCGTATTGTGATTTTTGACTTGGGCGTATGCTCTGAATTTATTGTTAGATTTCAGAGTACTGTCAGTTAGAGACTATGAAGGTAGCTGCTTGGCGTCCGCTGACCTTGTCTCTCTTTCCTTCAGTTATTGTAATGTTCTATACTTTCAGGCAGTGGTTTTTATTAGTCAAATATTGTATTCACATTAGATGCTCATGTACTCAGTGACACCGGATTTTGGGAGTAAGATATTTGAAATTTTGAGATTTCTTACACTTAATTTAATTATTTTGTTTTCAAATTTAAAAGAATTGGTGGTTTATTGGGATTTTTCGCTTGCCTAGTATTGAGATAGGCGCCATCACGACAGGTGAGATTTTGGGTCGTGACACCTTTTCACTTCTAAGTTTTGGTATCTGATGTTCTTTAGAAGTCCCTAGCTCAAGTTATGACCATTTAATGGAACTAGCAATTTAAAGGCTAAAGATTTCTAAGTTTGACCACGGGGTTGAGTTCTTGATATCGGAGCCGAAATCCGATTCTGGAAATTTGAACAGCTCCGTTATGTCATTTATGACTTGTGTTCCAAATTTGAAGTCATTCCAGATTCATTTAATATGTTTTGGCACGAGATTTGCAAATTGAAAAGTTTAAAAATCAAAGTTTGAATCGGGGTGTCAATTGTAATTTCAACATTGTTTGACGTGATATGTGACCCCGAATAAGTCTGTATTATGTTATTGGACTTGTTGGTATATTCGTACGGGGTCCCGAGTACCCCGAGAGTGATACGGATTGAAATCGGATCAAGAATTGGACTTAAGCAAAATATGAATTTTGCTTCTTCTATTGTAATCGCACCAGCGGATTTTTGCCCGCATGTGCGAGCTCGCAGAGGCGAGCCTTCCATCGTAGATGTGCCCAGGCATGTCCAGGCTTCGATCGCAGAAGCGGACAGCTCCTTGCAGAAGCGTGTCCGCAGATGCGCACCAAATCACGCAGATGCGGGACTAGGATGGCCTGGGGTCTTCGCAGGTGCGGCCATTTTGCGCAGAAGCGGATGTCGTAGGTGCGACAGGAGTGTCCGCAGATGCAGAACATCAACTGGCAGCCTAGCATTACAAATTTGAGCTTTGTCTCGCAAATGCGAGTCCGCAAATGCGGAACTTTTATCCGCAGATGCGAAAATGACTGGGTAGAGCCCATAAATTCGGAAGTCGCCATTTTTACTCATTTTTGAGTTTCAAATCTCGGATACTTTGAATTGGGTAAGTGATAATTAACCAAAAGTGATTATATTTTATGATTCCATACTCATTTATATCATGAATCCGTGAATTTATGGAAGAAAAATCAGATTTTTCTAAAATCTTCCAAAAACGAAAATTTAAGATTTGAAGGTCCGTTTGATATCAGAATTGGATAATTTTTGTATGGTTGAACTCGTAGCGGAACGGGTGTTCGGATTTCGTGAGTTTTTTTGGGATTTGATATGTGGGTCCCACTGTCGAATACTTTAATAAATTTCGAATTTTTATCCAGAAAATTTGTAAAGTCTATGGAATTAATTCCTATGATTAGTATTGAATATATCGAATTGTTTGTGAATAGATTTGAAGCTTTCGGAGACAAATTTAAAAGGAAAAGTTGTGGTTGAATAATTGATTGGAATTTGCAAAGCAAGGTAAGTGTCGTGATTAACCTTGACTTGAGGGAATAGAACCCTTAATTTATTTGTTATGTGAATTGCATGTGAACGACGTATAGACAAGGTGACGAGTGTCTATACATCGTCAAATTAATTGTTTGTCTGCTTACTTGAAAAATCATAAAATGTTTTAAATCATAAATTAATTTTTATAATAATTGTTTCTCTCCTATTCTTTGTCGAATATTAATTCTTGAATTCCTGCATTAATTATTTCATGCTATTTGAATTATGTGTTTTAATTGTTATTTGACATTTAGCTTATTAAATATTAAACTACCTATTTTCTCTATGATTTTCATATAAATTGTTATTTGTCATTGTTTGGTTCATATTTAAATTATAATTATTGTGTGCCTTGATGCTTAATAATTTCTCATTGGACGCGGTATTTATTAGAGCAAGTTTTATTACATTTATGAGTTGTTTAAAATTATATTGGGAGAACGGGTTGCTCGCCACAACAGAAATGAATATATATATATATAAAATGAAAGTATATATATATATATATTGGGGATCGGATTGCACGCCGCAATAGACTTATTTAAAAGTCAATATTGGGGGATCGGATTGCACGCCACAATAGACTTATTTAAAAGTCTATATATATACTTGATGGAAATAAATATATGACAGACTTGATTAAAAGGAATATGTTGGGAGAGCGGGTTGCACGCTGCAATAGAATTGAATGTGAATATATTGTGAGAGCGGTTTGCACGCTGCAACATAATTGGGGGAAATAAAAATGGATTATGACCATTGAGTTGGCTTCAATTATTATAAATAAGTTACCTCATTTATTTCTATTATATGTTGTTTTTATTGATATTGCGTACAGGTTAATGTAAGTGAACCGCCTTAGCCTCGTTACTACTTCGTCGAGGTTAGGCTCAGCACTTACCAGTACATGGGGTCGGTTGTACTGATACTATACTCTGCACTCCTTGTGCAGATTTCGGAGTTGGTCCCAGCGGCGTTCCATAGACTTGCTCGGATTTCAGCTACCAGAGGAGACTTGATGTATAACTTCATGGCGTCCGCAGTTCTGAAGTCCCCGCCTATTTTACTTTAGCTGTGTGTTTATTTACAGACAGCTTTATTTTATTCAAACCTTTATTTGTATTTATTCTAGAAGCTCGTGCACTTGTGACACCAATTCTGGGATGGTATTTAGACACCGTTGTTTTTATGGACTATTTCACTATATTTCAAACTTTGCTTCCGCTTTTGTTTCCTTGATTATTAATCATTTAAAAATTGTTTAAAAATTGGTTGAAATTATTCTAACGTTGGCTTGCCTAGCAAGTGAATTGTTAGGCGCCATCATGATCCAAAGGAGGGAATTTCGGGTCGTGACAGCAATAGACGAGAAACCCTTCAGAAAGCAACGATAATAACCTGCCAAGCTGAGAAAGCTCCGAATCTCCATAGTTGAGGACGGTCTGGGCCAACTCTGAACCGCCTTTATCTTCTTCGAATCCACATGAATACCCTCACTAGACATCACGTGTCCCAAGAATGCCACTGAACTGATCCAAAACTCACACTTGGAGAACTTGGCATAAAGCTCCTCCTCCCTCAGCCGCAGCAACACAATCCGCAGATGTTGGGCATGCTCTTCCTGGGTACGAGAGTACAACAGGATATCATCAATGAATACAATAACAAACAAGTTGAGATAAGGCTAAAACACACTGTTCATCAGATGCATGAACGATGCTGGAGAGTTGGTCAGCCCAAAAGACATCACAAGAAACTCATAATGACCGTAACGGGTCCTGAATGTTGTCTTTAGGATATCCGAATCCCGAATCTTCAACTGGTGATACCCAGACCTCTAATCAATCTTGGAGAATATCCTCGATCCCTAAATCTAGTGAAACAGATCATCAATACGCGGCAAATGCATCTTGAACTAGCCATCCCTTAGAAGGTATTGTTAAAAGATCATCAATTCCTAATGAAATGGATGTAGCAGTAGCTTGTTGTTCAACTGCCTATAATCAATGCACATTCTCATAGTACCGTCCTTCTTCTTCACAAACAACACCGGTGCACCCCAAGGTGACACCCTAGGCCTAATAAACCCCTTATCAAGGAGTTCCTGAAGTTGCTCCTTCAATTCCTTCAACTTAGTTGGTGCCATGCGATATGGTAGAATAGAAATGAGATGAGTGCCCGGCACCAAGTCAATACCAAAGTCAATATCCCTGTCGGGCGGCATGCCCGACAAGTCTGCAGGAAACACATCCGAAAATTCCCGCACCACCGGAACAGAATCAACAGTAGGAGCATCGGCACTAACATCCCTCACAAAGGCCAAATAAGATAAACAACCCTTCCCAACCATTCTCTGGGCCTTCAAATATGAAATCACTCTACTGTGAACATAGTCTGGAGAACCTCTCCACTCAATCCTCGGCAATCCCGGCATCGCCAACATCACAGTCTTAGCGTTACAATCTAGAACAGCATGACATGGAGACAACCAATCCATACCCAAGATCACGACAAAATCAACCATGCTAAGCAACAAGAGATCAACTCTAGTATATCCAGACTCCCAATGGTCACTACACACGACCGACCACAATAATAGTATTGCCCACCGGCGTAGAGACAAGAACAGATGGATCTAAGGACTCAAAGGGCATATCCAAATGATTAGCGAAGTACGATGATACATATGAATAAGTGGAACCAAGGTCAAATAGTACAGAGGCCTCTCTCTGGCAAATTGAGATAATACCTGTGATCACTGCATCTGAAGAAACAACACTTGGTCTGGCAGGAATAGCATAGAATCGAGCCTGGTTGCTGCCTTATCAGCCACCCCCTCTAGGGAGACCCCTAACTGACTGAGCTCCACCCCGAGCTGGCTGAGCGGGTGGTGAAGTAATGGGAGCCAAAGTCGTAGGCTGACTCCTCTGCTGAGCTAGACCTCCTGTAAGGTGGGGACAATACCTCTTGATATGACCCATATATCCACACTTGAAACAACCCCACCCTGCGAATGGCAATGGGGACTGGAGAGAGCCCCAAGCACCAGAATACCCGCTAGAAGAACCCGGTGCCGATGAACCCTGAACTGAAGGTGCATGGGATGAACTATGAGCTGGTAGGGCACTGAGAGATGACTGGCCCCAATGATAACTATATGAACCATGGCTGGATGATGCACAACGGTGAACTGGACAACCCGTCTGAGCGTGCCTATAAGGTCGACCCCTACCACGGTAAAACTGACCCCCTGAAGGAACATCGCTGAAATAACCTGATCCACGAGGCCTCTTGGCCTCCCTCTCACCCCTCTCCTAACTGCGTACCATCTCTATCTGCCGAGCAATGTCGACAACCTCATCAAAAGTAGCACCAGATACCCTCTCCCTAGTGATAAGCTACTGCAACTTATATGTGAGGCCATCGACAAACCTATGAATCCTCTCCCTATCAGTGGGAACTAGCCAAACTGCGTGACGATCCAACTCAGAAAACCTCATCTCGTACTGCATCACAGACATGCCATCCTGACGAAGCTGCTCAAAATGTCTACGCAGCTCCTCTCTGTGAGACTATGACACGAACTTCTACAAGAAGAGAATGGAGAACTCCGGCTATGTAAGTGGTGCTGCACCGACCGGCCTGCGCCTCCATAAGCTTTCCACCATCTGAAGGCAGCCTAGAAAACTGAAAAGTTGGGAACGAGACCCCATTGGTCTCCAGACTACCCGCTGTCCGAAGCATCCGCTCACACCTATTCAGAAATCCCTCAGTATCCTATGACTCAGCACCACTAAATGATGGAGGTCGAAGACTCCCAAATCTCTCAAACCTCCTCTGCTCATCGTCTACCCTAACAGGGACTACCGAGGCCTGAGCAGCTACAACCGGCTGGGCTGGTAATGCCCCTGGTATCTGAAGTCCCTGCACTACCTGATCCAGAGTACGGGCAAAAGGGTTGTGAGTACCTCCCCCGGCCTGAGAAGTGGCTGGTGTGGCTTGAGCCGAAAACCACCTGAGCAAGGCCAATGCAAATTGTCAATATTTGGGTCGAAGTCTCCTGAAGTCCTAGAATTAAAATGGGCATAGCTGGTGCCTAAGCTGGGGTAACTGGTGGGTCTACAGGTGCTGCCCTAACTGTACCCCTGCCCTTACAGCGGCCTCTACCGCGACCTCGGCCTCTCGCGACCCTAGCTGGTGGTACTGGTGGCTGTCCATCCCGCCCAGTAGTACGTGTCCTCACCATCTCTGAGAGAATAGAGTAATATAAATTTATACAATGTGAAAGATGTTGAGGTGAGTACAATTGTATTTATGTTATCTCTGTGTACAAATCAAATCATAAATGTTTTTGGGAGCATCATTAGCAAAACCGAGGAAAGGTGGGTCATAAGGCCCACACCTGAAACTATACGTGCCGGTCGCGCTCCCCATGTTTGGGGCATGACATCAACCCTCCATTAGTCACCACACACGACCGATACACACGGTCCACAACAATAGTATCGCCCACCAGCGTAGATACATGAATAAGCAAAACTAAGGACTCACGGGGCATATCTAAATAACGAGTAAAATAGGATGAAAGATATGAATAAGTAGAACCAGCGTAAAAAAATGTGGAAGAATCCATGTGGCACACTAAAACAATAACTGTGATCACTACGTCTGAAGCAACGCCCTCTGGTCTGGCAGGGATAGCATAGAATCGAGCCTGACCGCCACCTGATCGGCCTCCCCCTCTAGGGCGACCTTTAGTTACCTAAGCCCCACCCTGAGCTAGCTGAGCGGGTGGTGAAGTAACTGGTGCGGAAGTCATAACCTGACCCCCCTACTGAACTGGACCTCCAGAGCAACGGGGGCACTGCCTCCACACATGCCCAAACTCCTCGCACTCGAAGCAACTCCCCGATGGTGGTGGGGACTGAATCAAAATAACTACTAGAAGAAACTGGCAAAGATGAACCCTGAACAGATGGAGCACGAGATGAACTCTAAGCTGGGAGGGCACTGAGAGATGACTGACCCGGAAGAGCACTGTATGAACCATGGCTAGCTAATGCATAATGATGAACCGGACGAGCCACATGAGTTGGCCTATAAGGAAGACCCTTGTTGTGGTAGGAATGCCCTCCAGAAGAAACACCATTAAAACCACCCAAACTACGAGGCCTCTTGGCCTCCCTCTCCTCACGCTCCTGATGCAATCTCCCGAGTCACAACAAAATGTAGTCCATAGTTGAAGCCATCAATGAACCTCATAATCCTCTCCCTCCCTATGGAAATCAACCAGATGGCGTGACGAGCCAACTATGAAAATCGCATCTCGAACTGGGTCACGGACATACCCTAATGGCGTAGCTGCTTGAACTGCCTATGCAACTTCTCCCTACGGGACAGTGGTACAAACTTCTCCAAGAAGAAAACGGAGAACTTGTGCCATTTAAGTTGTGCAGCATCGGCTTGCCTGCTCCGCTCATAGGCCTCCCACCATTTGAAGGCTGCCCCCGAAAGCTGAAAAGTAGTAAATGAGACCCACTAGTCTCCAGAATACCCGTCGTGCGAAGAATCCGCTAGCACCTATCCAAGAAGTCCTGAGCATCTTCTGACTCTGTCCCACTGAATGATGGAAGCTTGAGCCTCCCAAGCCTCTCTAGTCTCTTCTTCTCCTCATCACTCATAGTGGGACCCACCTGGGCCTGAGCAACTGCAACCGGCAGGGCTGGTAGTACCCCCGGTGTTTGAGCACCTCCCCCGCCCTGAGAAGTGGTTAGCGTGGCTGGAACCTAAACCGTCTGAGCAAAGCTAGTGCAAACAGTCAATATCTAGGCCACAGCCTCCTGAAGGCCTGGAATCACCATAGGCACAGTTGGTGCCTGAGCGGGTCCCGCCGGCTCAACTACGTCAAGGATCTGCTCCTGAGCTGGACCAACTAGTGGGTCTACATGTGCTACTCTAGCGGCTGAATGAGCTGTACCTCAGCCTCTATCGCGGCCCCAGCCTCTCATTGCCCTATCTGGTGGTACTGGTGGCAGTTCGCCTTGTCACGACCCAAAAAAAAAAACCAACTGTCGTGATGGTGCCTATCGTGGAACTAGGTAAGCCACTACTCAACTATCTCAACACAGTAAAAGCTTTAAAAATATAGGCAAAAGCAATTAATATTTTAGAAAACCTATTTTTGGAACCGAAATACACCCGCAACACAGTACAGTCTATTCCAAAATCGGGGTGTCACCGAGTACATGAGCATCTATGTCAGAAGACAGTTTACTATAATATCTAAGGAGTAAAAAAACTGAAGTACAGATAAAGATAATGAAGGAGAGTCAAGGCATGCAAACGCCATGCAGCTACCTCGATAGTCTCCGAGATCTTATCTCCTTAATCTGCAGCCGTCATAACTAGAAGTACCTAGATTTGCACACGAAATGCAGGGTGTAGCGTGAGTACAACCAACTCAGTCATCAATATCTCCAGTCTCTCTATCACGGGCTCACAATGTCATGATACTAGCACGAAAATAATGATATGATGCATCAATAAATAACAACAGAGACTGAGATGAGATATGAAATGAATGAATATAACTGAGTACGAAATATCAATGAAATCAGTAAGACAACAACAAGAAACGACCACTATGGTTCCCAACAATACCGAAATAAAGCCTAAACATGATATCTAGCATGAATGACAGTTTAAATACTTTGTCACATGATAAAAACACGGATATCAACAAGATAGAACCACTATACAATGCCATGGAGTCAACTAGGTCACAATTCTCACGGTGCACGCTCGCACGCCCGTCACTTGGCATGTGCGTCACCTCAATAACAATCACATAACACATAATTTGGGGTTTCGAACCCTCAGAACCAAGTTTGAAAGTGTTACTTACCTCAATCTGAGCTAAATTCTACTCCAACATGCCCATGCCTCTCAAATCCGTCTCCAAATGTCCCGAATCTAGCCAAGAGCAGTACAATACAATCAATATAGGCTAAAGGAAATAATTCCACAAGTAAAATATGAAATTATAGCCACAAGTCTAACCATACCAAATGCATCAAAATCTGACACGAATTGGCCGATCAAATCCTTAAAGCCAATTCTCCAAATCTCTAGCCCCAAAGCCCCAAATTACAACTCAAAAACACAATCTAGGTGGAAAATTAGTGGGGAAACATAATTATTGAAGAAAAATGAACAAAACGAACTTAGCTCTAGAATCCACTTGAAATATCCTCTCAAAACCTCCAAAATCCGAGATCAAAAATGTTGAAATGAGTAAAAATCGCGAAGTCTCGCATTTAAGGACTCTGCCTAGGCCTTCCGCACCTGCGGCAACTTGGCCGCTTCTGCGGTCTCGTAGGTGATCCACTTTCCCTCTTCTGCGCTAACCGCATGTGCGGAAAACCCCATGCATCTCCGCCATTATCCGCATCTGCACGCCTGTGTGCGCTTCTGCGCAAGTCACTTCTACGCGTGAATGGCTGCATTTGTTGCCCATGACCAAAATATCCCTGGCCGCTTCTACGCCCCCTTTTCTCGCCTGTGCGGACACGCACCTACGATGAGACTTCCGCAGGTGCAATTACACCAGCTGAGTCCAAACTTCAACAGCCTTTTAACTTCGAATCTGGATCCGATAACCACCCGAAATTAACCCGAGACCCCCGGGACCTCAATCAAACATACCAACAAGTCTTATAACATCATACGAACTTAGTCGAATCTTCAAATCACATCCAACAACATCGAAAACACGAATTATACACGGATTAAAGCCTAATGAACTTCAAAATTTCCAAATTTTAGAAATAATGCCGAAACCTATCAAATCACGTCTGATTCACCTTAAATTTTGTACACAACTCATAAATGACCCCACGAACCTACAACAACTTCTGGAATCAGAATCCGACCCCGATATCAAAAAGTCAAACCCCGGTCACACTTCCCAAAAATTTGACTTTTGCCATTTCAAGCATAATCCCACTATGAACCTCCAAATAATTTTCTGGATACACTCCTAAGTCCAAATTCACCATACGGAGCTACTGGAATCATCAGAATTCGAATCTGAGGTTGTTTACTCCTTGATCAACATCCAGTCGACTTTTCCAACTTAAGCTTACCATTTAAGAGACTAAGTGTCTCACTTCACACTGAATTCACTACGGACCCGAACCAACTAACCCGATAAGTCATATAACAACTATAAAGCACAAATGGAGTAGTAAATGGGGGAATGGGGCTAAAAATCTTGAAACGACCGGCCGGGTCGTTACATCCTCCCCCTCTTAAACAAAAGTTCGTCCTTGAATGGGTCTAGAAACATACCTGGAGTCTCAAATAGGTGTGGATATCGGCTCTGCATCTCCCGCTCGGTCTCCCAAGTAGCCTCCTCCACGGGCTAACCTCTCCACTACACCTTCATTGAAGCTATATCCTTTGACCTCAACTTCCTAACTTGCCAATCCAAAATTGCCACCAGCTCCACATCCTAAGTCAAATCACCATCCAACTGAACCGTACTAAAATCCAAAACATGAGATGGATCGTCGATATACTTCCGGAGAATAGACACATGAAATACTAGATGCTCACTCCACAAGCTAGGTGGCAGGGCAAGCTTGTAAGCCACCTCCCCAACCATATGAAGTACCTCAAAAGGCCCAATGAACCGAAGGCTCAACTTGCCCTTCTTCCCGAACCTCATAATACCCTTCATGGGTGAAACCTTCAGCAGAACCTACTCCCTAACCATGTAAGACACATCACGGACCTTCCTATCGGAATAAGTCTTCTATCTGGACTGTGCCGTGCGAAGCCGCTCATGAATCAATTTAACCTTGTCCAATGCATCCTGAATCAAGTCTGTACCCAAAAGCCTAGCCTCACCGGGCTCAAACCAACCTACCAGATATCAACACTGCCTCCCATACAAAGCCTCATACGGGGCCATCTGGATGTTCGACTGATAACTGTTAATGTAAGAAAACTTTGCGAGTGGCAGAAATCGATTCCAAGAACCCCCAAAATCAATGACAGATGCGCGTAGCATGTCCTCCAATATATGAATAGTGCGCTCGGACTGTCCGTCCGTCTGAGGTTAAAATGTTGTGCTCAACGCAACCTGGGTGCCTAACTCTCGCTGCACGTCTCTCTAAAACTGCAATGTAAACTGCGTGCCTTTACATGAAATGATAGAAACTGGTACACCATGAAGGCGAACAATCTCTCGGATGTAAATCTCAGCCAACCGCTCCGAAGAATAGGTGGTACCAATTGGAATGAAGTGTGCGGACTTGGTCAGCCGATCCACAATTACCAAAATAGCATCAAACTTCCTGGAAGTCTGTGGGAGTCCAACTACAAAATCCAAGGTGATCCGCTCCCACTTCCACTCTGGAATCTCTAACCTCAGAAACAATCCACCCGGTCTCTGATGCTCAAACTTCACCTGCTGACAGTTAAGGCACCAAGCTACAAACCCCACTACATCCTTCTTCATTCTCCTCCACCCATTAACTCATGTAGCCCATCCATATTGGGCACACAAATCCGACCCTTCATCCTCAATACCCCATCTTCTCCAATAGTCACATCTCTGGCATCACCGTGCTGAACTGTGTCCTTAAGGATAAGAAAATGGGGATCATCATGCTGGCACTCTCCGATGAGATCATATAAGGAAGACTGAGAAACCGCACAAGCTAGAACCCGACTGGGCTCCGAAATATCCAATCTCACGAACTGGTTGGCCAAACCTGAACATCGACTGCAAGAGGTCTCTCCCCAACGGGAATGAATGCAAGACTACCCATACTCACCGCCTTTCTACTCAAGGCATCAGCCACCACATTGGATGAATGATGGCAGCTAACTCCAAATCATGAACAGGGTAGTTCTTCTCATGAGGCTTTAACTGGTGCGAAGCGTAAGCAATCACTCTACCCTCCTGCATCAACACTCACCCAATGCCGATCCGAGAAGTATCACAATACACTATATAAGAGCCTGAAGCTGACGACAAAACTAGATCTAGAGTTGTGGTCAGGGCAGCCTTGAGCTTTTGAAAGCTCTCCTCACACTCATCCGACCACCTAAAAGGAGAACCCTTTTCGGTCAATTTGGTCAAGGGCGACGCAATAGACGAGAAACCCTCCACAATGCAACAATAATAACCGGCCAAGCCAAGAAAGCGCCGATTCTCCATAGTTGAGGACGGTCTGGGCCAACTCTAAACTGCCTCTATCTTCTTCGGATCCACCTGAATACCCTCACTGGACACCACGTGTCCCAAGAATGCCACTGAACTGAGCCAAAACATACACTTGGAGAACTTGGAATAAAGCTCATCCTCCCCCAATCGCTCCAACACAATCCGCAGATGTTGGGCATGCTCTTCTTGGCTACGAGAGTACACCAGGATATCATCAATGAATACGATATCAAACAAGTCGAGATAAGGCTAAAAACCACTGTTCATCAGATACATGAACCATGCTAGAGAATTGGTTAGCCTAAAAGTTATCACATGAAACTCATAATGACCGTAACAGGTCCTGAATGTTGTCTTTAGGATATCCGAATCCCGAACATTCAACTGGTGATACCCAGACCTCAAATCAATCTTGGAGAACACCGTCGCTCCCTGAAGCTGGTCAAACATATTATCAATATGCGGCAAAGGATACTTGTTCTTGATTGTAACTTTGTGCAACTACCTATAATCAATGCACATTCTCATAGTACCGTCCTTCTTCTTCACAAATAACACCGGTGCACCCCAAGGTGACACACTAGGCCTAATAAACCCCTTATCAAGGAGTTTCTAAAGCTGATCCTTCAATTCCTTCAACTCAGTTGGTGCCATATGACATGGTGGAATAGAAACGGGTTGAGTGCCCGATGCCAAGTCAATACCGAAGTCAATATCCCTGTCGAGCGGCATGCCCGACAAGTCTGCAGGAAACACATCCAGAAATTCCTGCACCACTGGAACAGAATCAACAGTAGGAGCATCGGCACTAACATCCCTCACAAAGGCCAAATAAGATAAACAACCCTTCCCAACCATCTGTTGGGCCTTCAAATATAAAATCACTTTACTGTGAACATAGTCTGGAGAAACTCTCCCCTCAATCCTCGGCAATCCCGACATCGCCAACATCACAGTCTTAGAGTGACAATATAGAACAACATGACATGGAGACAACCAATCCATACCTAAGATCACATCTAAATCAACCATGTTAAGCAACAAGAGATCAACTCTAGTATCCAGACTCCCAATGGTCACTACACACGGCCGATATACACGGTCTACAATAATAGTATCGCCCACTGGGCTAGAGACATGAACAGATGAATCTAAGGACTCGCGGGGCATATCCAAATGATGATCGAAGTACGATGATACATATGAATAAGTGGAACCTGGGTCAAATAGTACAAAGGCCTCTTTGTGGCAAACTGAGACAATACCTTTGATCACTTCGTCTGAAGAAATAGCTCTGGTCTGGCAGAAATAGCATGGAATCGAGCTTGGCTGCCGCCTGATTGTCCTCCCCTTCTAGGGCAACCCCTAACTGACTGAGCTCCAACCCGAGCTGGCTGAGCGGGTGGTGAAGTAATGGGAGCCAAAGTCGTAGGCTGACTCCTCTGCTGAGCTAGACCTCCTATAAGGCGGGGACAATACCACTTGATGTGACCCATATATCCACACTTGAAACAACCCCACCCATCGAATGGCGGTGGGGACTGGAGAGAGCCCCGAGCACCAGAATACCCGCTAGAAGTACCCGGTGCCGATGAGCCCTGAACTGAAAGTGCATGGGATGAACTATGAGCTGGTAGGGCACTGAGAGATGACTGGCCCTAATGATAACTACATGAACCATGGCTGTATGATGCACCAGGGTTAACTGGATGACCGATCTGAGCATTCCTGTAAGGTCGACCCCTGGCACGGTAAAACTGACCCCCTGAAAGAACACCGCTGAAATAACCTGATCTATGAGGCCTCTTGGCCTCCCTCTCATCCCGCTCCTAACTGAGGACCATCTCTATCTGCTGAGCAATGTCGATAACCTCATCAAAAGTAACACTAGAAAAGCTGCTTAAACTGTCTACGCAATTTCTCACTGCGAGACTGCGACACGAACTTCTCCAAGAAGAGAACTGAGAACTCCGGCCATGTAAGTGGTGCTGCACCGACCGGCTTGCGCCTTTCATAAGCCTCCCACCATATGAAGGCAACCCAAAAAACTGAAAGTTGTCAACGAGACCCCACTGGTCTCCAAAATACCCTCTGTCCGAAGCATCCGCTCACACCTATCCAGAAAAACCCTGAGCATCCTCTTACTTAGCACCACTAAATGATGGAGGTCGAAGCCTCCCCAATCTCTCAAGCCTTCTCTGCTCATCGTCTTCCATAACAGGGACTACCAAACCCTAAGTAGCTGCAGCCGCTGGGCGGGTAATGCCCCCGGTATCTGAAGTCCCTGCACTACCTGATCCGGAGTACGGGCAAAAGGGGTATGAGTACCTCCCCCGGCCTGAGAAGTGGCTGGTGTGGCCTGAGCCGAAACCACCTGAGCAAGGCCAGTGCAAACTGTCAATATCTGGGCCAAAGTCTCCTGAAGGCCTGGAATCATAATTGGCAGAGCTGGTGCCTGAGCTGGAGCAACTGGTGGGTCTACAGGTGCTGCCCTAGCTGTACCTCTGCCTCTAATGCATCCCCGGCCTCTCGCGGCCCTAGATGGTGGTACTGGTGGCTATCCATTCTGCCCAGTAGTACGTGTCCTCACCATCTGTGAGAGAATAGAATAATAGAAATTTAGTTTCCGGAATCAACAAATTCGCACGACAAAGTAAAAAAAGTGAAAAAAAATTTCCTAAGGGTTTGGCAGCCTCTCAAAGATAAGTGCAGACGTCTTCGTACCGATCCGCAAGACCCTACTAAATCTGCTCATGACTCATGAGACTTATGTAACCTAGGCTCTGATACCAACTTGTCACGACCCAAAAAAAAAACGTCGTGATGGCGCCTATCGTGGAACTAGTCAAGCCACTACTCAACTATCAACATAGTAAAAGCTTTAAAAATATAGGCGGAAGCAATTAATATTTAAGAAAACCCATTTTTGGAACCGAAATAAACCCGCAACACAATATAATTTATCCCAAAATCGGGTTGTCACCGAGTACATGAGCATCTATGTCAGAAGACAGTCTACTATAATATTTAAGGAGTAAAAAAATTGAAGTACAGATAAAGATAATGAAGTAGAGTCAAGGCCTACGAACGCCATGCAGCTACCTCGATAGTCTCCGAGATCTTGTCTCCTCAATCAGCAGCCGCCGTAACCAGAAGTACCTGGATCTACACATGAGGTGCAGTGTGTAGTGTGAGTACAACCAACTCAGTAAGTAACAAACCAAAAATGTGGACTGAAAGTAGTGACGCACTCAACCGGCACAATTCAATACAAAAAGTAACAGTGCAGAAATGTAGACATGCTTTCAAGTTCAATAGATATCTTAAAACAGTAAAATGGATCAAATCTGACTGATATGAAGAATGTAACTCCTCCACTTCCACCATTCCAATGCACATGCTGTATGTGATGCACCATGCCGACAGCCTCATGTGCTCACCCTCCCAAATGCTCAATCACTCGTTACTGTATATGGCCCAAACGGCCCAGGAAAGATCTATCCCGGAATACATATATTACTGACCATCGGTCACCCAATACCAAGTAGGTCAAATCTAGCCCGTGGAGAAGATCCATCTCCATGTATAAAATGCTTCAGACCAGATCTATGTCTAGGGAAGATCCATCCCTCAATAATATCAACCGCGTTCACTGGGGCTGCGTGCAGACTCCGAAGGGGCTCCTTCAGCCCAAGCGCTATCATAAATCAGTATAACCACTACGGCGTGCAGCCCGATCCCATAAATATCACTCACAATTAGGCAATCGGCCTTACTCAGTCATCAATATCGACAGCCTCTCTCTCACGGGCTCACAATGTCATGATACTAGCCCGAAAATAATAATATGATGCATCAATAAATAACAACAGAGAATGAGATGAGATATGAAATGAATGAATATGATTGAGTACGAAATATCAATGAAATCAGTAAGACAACAGCAAGAAACGACCACTATGGGTCCTAACAGTACCGGCATAAAGCCTAAACATGATATCTAGCATGAGTGACAGTTCAATTACTTTATTACATGATAAAAACACGGATATCAATAAGATAGAACCACTATACGGTGCCATGCATCACCTCAATACCAATAACATAATACATAATTCGGTGTTTCGTACCCTCAAAACCAAGTTTGAAAGTGTTACTTACCTCAATCTGGGCTAAATTCTACTCCAAAATGCCCTTGCTTCTCCAATCCATCACCAAAGGTTCCGAATCTAGCCACAAGCAGTACAATACAATCAATATAGGCTAAAGGAATTTATTCCACAAGAAAAATACGAAATTATAGCAAAAATCCGAAAGCGGCCCAAACCCGGCCCCCGGGCCCACATCTCTAAATCTGACGAGAGTCACAAAATCCGTAAGCCCATTCACTCACATGTCTAATCATACCAAATTCATCAAAATCCGACACCGATTGGTCATTCAAATCCTCAAAACCAACTCTCCAAATCCCTAGCCTCAAACCCCCAAATTACACCTAAAAAATGCACTATCTAGGTGGAAAATCAGTGAGGAAACATAATTATTGAAGGAAAATGAACACAAAGAACTTACCTCAAGAATCCCCTTGAAAAATCATCTCAAAACCTCCAAAATCCGAGCTCAAAAATGTTGAAATGAGTAAAAATCGTGAAGTCTCACATTTAAGGACTCTGCCCAGGCCTTCAGCACCTGCGGTAACTTGGCCGCTTCTGCCCCTTGCCCGCTTCTACGCCAAACACATGTGCGGAAAAACCCACACATCTGCGCCATTATCCGCATCTGCGTGCCTGTGTGTGCTTCTGCGCAAGTCGCTTCTGCGCGCGAATGGCCGCATCTGTGGCCCATGACCAAAACATCCCTGGCCGCTTTTGTGGCCCCTTTTCTCACCTCTGTGGATATGCACCTGCGATGAGACTTCCGCAGGTGCGATTACACCAACTGAGTCCAAACTTCAGCAGGCTTTCAACTTCGAATCTTGATCCAGTAACCATCCGAAATCAACATGAGGCCCCCCAGGACCTCAACCAAACATACCAACAAGTCTTATAACATCATACAAACTTAGTCAAATCTTTAAATCACCTCCAACAACATCGAAAACACAAATTACACAGTGATTCAAGCCTAATGAACTTCGAAATTTCCAAATTCTACTAACGACGCCGAAACCTATCAAATCACGTCCGATTGACCTCAAATTTTGCACACAAGTCATAAATGACCCCACAAACCTACTGCAACTTTCGGAATCAGAATCCGACCTCGATATCAAAAAGTCAACCCCCCGGTCACACTTCCCAAAAATTCAACTTTCGCCATTTTAAGCATAATCCCACTACGAAGCTCCAAATAATTTTCGGACACTCTCCTAAGTCCAAAATCACCATACGAAGCTACTGGAATCATCAAAATTTAAATCCGAGGTCATTTACACATAGATCAACATCCGATCGACTTTTCTAACTTAAGCTTACCATTTAAGAGAAATAAGTGTCTCATTTCACACTGAATTCACTCCGGACCCGGACCAACTAACTCGATAAGTCATATAACAACTATAAAGCACAAATGGAGCAGTAAATGAGGGAATGGGGCTACAATTCTTGAAATGACCGGCCGGGTCATTACACGCTTGATCTAGTAGCACGTGTCCTCACCCATCTGTGTGAGAATAGAGTAATAACAATTTAGTTTTTGGAATCAATTAAATCGCACGACAATAAAACAAGAAAGTGAAGTTTTCCTAATGGTTCGGCAGCCTCTCGAAGATAAGTACAGACGTCCCCGTACCAATCTGCAAGACTCTACTAAATCTGCTCATCACTCGTGAGACCTATGTACTTGTCACGACCCAAAATCTCACACGTCGTGATGGCGCCTAAGGAAATACTAGGCAAGCCAACAACTCATAAATAACCACGCATCTTTAATTTAAAGCATACTGAAACAATCTTAATAGTAAAAAACTAATAATTGACTGATAAGAAAACATCGCGACTCAATACAAAATCCCCCAAAAATCCGGGTGTCATTGAGTACATGAGCATCTAAATGACAACACAGTCTAACTGCTAACACTGTCTAGAAAGATACAACGGTACAAATAAATTGAAAAGAACGAGAGTCAAGGTCTGTGGATGCCAAGGCAACTACCTCAATAATCTCCGAACAGATAAAGCTCCAAAGCTAGCAACCGATGTGCCCCGAAGTACCTGGATCTGCACACGAAGTGCGGAGTGTAGTATGAGTACAACCGATCCAATGTACTCAATAAGCAACAAGACTAACCTTGGGCTAAAAGCAGTGACGAGCTCAATAGGTACAGTCCAAATACATATTTTTAACAGTATAGAAAGGTAGATATGCTTTCAAGTTTAACAGTTTTAGTTCAAAACGGATACAATATGCCAAGTGTGACTGTTATGAGGAATGATACATCGATATATCTACATGTCAATTATGTGTGCCACTATAATACGACACAGTGATATAGTCATATGCATACTCTCAGGGTATTAAATCTCACTCAGCATGCCCAATCACTCAATCCTCCTAGTCACGCAGTTCTCCCAATCACTCCGAACTCAACCTCGGCACCCGTACTTGTTAGGTACCTGCGCTCAATGCTGGTATGTTAGACTCCGGAGGAGCTGATCCTACCCAAGCGCTAATATAAGTCAATCAGCATGTTGCGGCGTGTAGCCCAATCCCATAAATATCAATCAAAATCAGGCCCTCGGTCTCACTCAGTCATCAATCTCTCCAGTCTCTCGGGCTCACAAATCTCTTAAGAATCAACCCAAACAATGAAAATATAATGTAATAATAATGGCAACAGAGACTGAGATATGACATGAAAAGGATAGAAGTGATTGAGTACATGATTTCAAATTAGCAAATAATTCAACAACAAAATAACTTATGTGGGTCCCAACAGTACCATCATCTAGCCTAAAAATAATTTCTAACATGAATCACAGCTCAATTGCTCTAACACATGGAAAGTACACGAATAATAACAAGATAGTATGACTACACAGTTCCACGGAATCGATTGGGCCACAATTTTTATGGTTCACACCCACACACCCATTACATAGTATGTGTGTCACCTCAACACCAACCACATAACACATAATTCAGGGATTCATAGCCTCAAAACCAAGTTTAGAAGGGTTACTTACTTCAAACCATGCAAATCTCTACTCTAACAAGCCCTTGCCTTGCGAATCGGCCTTCGAATGACTCGATTCTAGCCACAAACAACTCAATACATTCAACACGAGCTATAGGAATCAATTACATATAAAAAAATTTAAGTTCATTAACAAAAGTCAAAAACTCAACTTAAAAAGTCAACATCGGGCTCACATCTCGGAATCTGACAAAATTAACAAAATTAACAAAATACGAACATCCATTCAATACTGAGTGCAATCATACCAAAATTACCCAATTCCGACATCAAATCATCACTGAAATCCCCAAATCATACACTCAAATCCCTAGTCCATAATTCCCCAAATTCCACCTTAAAAACATATAATCTATGTGGAAAATTTAATGGTTATTTAATATTAATGAATAAAAATGATCAAAAGTAGCTTACCTCTTGAAATCTAATGAAATCCCTTTCAAACATTGCCTCAATCCGAGCACCCCAAGTCCAAAAATGAATAAAATCTCGGAATCCTTCGAAATAATATACTGCTAGTGCTTTCGCACCTGCGATCCACTTAACTGCATTTGTGGTCCCCCAGGCACGGTAAATATTTTGCTTCTGCAGTTTCCATGAAGGCCTACTGCCTTCGCTTTTGCGGACAACGCTCCGCATCTGCGAAGACGGCCCAGTGACCTCCTCTCCGCTTTTGTGGAAACTGCAGCCTCACGCCACTTCGCACCTGCGCATCACCTTTCCGTATCTGCGATCGCGCAGATGCGGAAACAACCCTCGCACCTGCGCATCCCCACAGTCCCAGCTAAAACCGCACCTGCGATGCCTAATTCGCTTCTGCGGTCGTGCACCTACGACTAAATTCTTCGCTGGTGTTATATCCTGTACTTTTCTACAGAGGATTTGTGACCATAAAATCCTGTAAGTTTAACAACCTTGATACCGTTAGATACATTTTGATATGGTATTTATATTGAGTGAAAATTTTTTGTAAAATATTTGAAAAATATGATTTTATATAGTTATTAATATTATTACTTTCAAATATATTTTAAATTATACACATGATATAAGAAAGTTTATGAGATTTTCTTTATTGTAAAGATAGAAATTATTTTCTCACAAGAAAAGAAGGTTATCTTTTTACCATTTTAAGAATTAAGCGTACGAAAATTTGTACTCTTTATATGAGATTAGGAAAATTATAAGTTGAGAAAAAATATATATTTTTACATGGATATTTTAATAAAATAAAAATATATGTATTGATTTTATATGGTACCATAAATTATTAAGATTTAATATTTTAATAGTAATATTTTATGTAAGTCGAGATAATTCTTAATTATGCGAATACTTGGATAATTAATAATTAGTGGTTGATTAATTAAAGTATTTAGATAAAGACTAAAGTCTTTGGATGAGCTCTAGGTGTAAAGAAACGTGGCAGCCCCCTCACCTTCTAATTAATGACTCATTAGTCATTTAAAATAGGTGTCACATTGTTAGAAGATAATGTCCAATGTTAGTAGATCAATTTTTTTGTTTACACTTTTGGAGTACGCATGACTTTCCAGTAAGTTTCAATTGATTGTTTGGTAAATGCTGGTTTGGATACAAAGCATGTCGCGTTAGTGCTGAAAATATATCCGCAAATACTCAACCAAAGGAAAGAGGTGCTTGAGGCAAAGATTGATTTCCTTGTGAATAAATTGGGTTATCCGCTGTTTACTTTGGTTTCGTTTCCATCTTACCTCAACTACACAATTCCAAGAATCAGGCTTAGGCTTTCAATGTATAATTGGCTCAGAGATGAAGGAATAGTGGATGCAAAGTTGGCTTTGAGCACTATCATAGCTTCCTCAAAGAAATTATTCACAAAGGCATATGTAAACCTTCATCCTGAAGGCCTTCAAGTTTGGCAAGATCTAAAAAAAGAAATGTATCCTGATTAAATGACAGATATCTTGGGTCGTTCCATCTGGCTACATTGGCAAGGGATTGTCAAGAGAATCGGCTCAGGTATGTTAAGGTTAATCCTTCTTTCTTTTGGCATGATCCAAGAAACGATACGTAAACGTAATGCTATTCCATAAGTGATTCTATTCTTAGCAGTTAATGATGCCTGTGTTATTCATTCCAGTAAAGTGATATTCAAGCATATCTAAGTATGTCCCTAAGTCCCTATTGAGGTATATGATAGAGATGTTAATATTTATAATATAGTAATACATGCATCTTTATGAATATTCATTTACTACCGTGCTACTGCCGGTTGGGCAGTTACATATTTACCACCGAGTTACGGTCGGTCGGGCAGTCATGCATTTACCACCGAGCTACGGCCGGTTGGGCAGTTACATATTTACCACCGAGCTACGGCCGGTCGGACAATCATGCATTTACCACCGAGCTACAGCCGGTTGGGTAGTTACACATTTATCACCAAGCTACGGTCGGTTGGGCAGTCATGCATTTACCACCGTGCGAAGGCCGGTCGGGCAGTTACCACTGATCAGTTGGGCAGTCATGCATCATACGATATGGATAATAGAAATAGTCTAAAAGAGATGTATTATATATAAGTATAATAAGTTTGCATATACGGCGGCACTTCAGATATTCAGGTTGATTCTTATATGACTTTAATTAATGTTGACTTATTGTTATGTTTCAGTTCTGCCTTACATACTCAGTACATTATTTGTACTGACGTCCTTTTGTTGGGGATGCTGCATTCATGCATACAAGTATATAATCAGTTTGACGAGCCCTCATATTAGACGAGATTGGCATTCAACGAAGGATCGGTAAGACTCCACCTCATTCGGAGTGCAGCCGGGTCTATGAGTCATCGTGTCAGAGTTTTGCTACAGACTTATGTGGTAGGCCGGTACCCTGTCCCATTTGATATCAAATAATCTTAGAGGCTTTGTAGACAGAGGTTCATTTTGTACAGTATGTCAGAGGCCTTGACGGCCCATATGTATTCATGTTTTAAGAAAAATGATTCAGTGATACAATGCTTTCCCACTTACAGTTGTATATTAGGAGTTGTGACCATGTGGGCCTATGATAGTTACAAAAGGAATGAGTTCAGCTAACTCAACCTATGTATGTTCTAGTTTTGGTCGAACGATTATGAGTTATAGAGTGGTTCGCTCGGGCCAGTACGGCACCGGGTGCTAGCCACGACTTTCAAGGTTTGGGGCGTGACAGCAGGTGCGATCGCACCAGACCTTGTGCACTTCAGCAATTCCTCAAGTCCAAACTCATCCCGATTTCAACCCGAATCACCCCCGAGGCCCCCGGGACCCTATCCAAAAAGACCAACACATCCCAAAATACGATACAAACTTAGTCGAGGCCTCAAATCACATAAAACATCAAAAATACGAATCGCACCTCAATTCAAGCCTAATAAAACTATTGAATTTCCAACTTCTATAATCGATGCCGAAAAATATCAAACCAACTCTGATTGACCCCAAATTTTGTACACAAATCATGGATGACACAACAGACCTATTTCAGCTTCCGAAACCAAAATCCGAGCCCGGTAACCATAAAGTCAACCCTCGGTAAAACTTCTTAACTCTCCAAACTTCGATTCTTCCAACTTTCGTCAATTTAAGCCAAAATCGTCTACGGACCTCCAAATCAACATTCGGACACACCCCTAGGTCCCAAATTCCCACACAGAGCTATCGAAACTATCAAAACTCCATTCCGCAGTCATTTACATATGAGCAAACACCCGATCAACTCTTTCAACTTAGGCTTCCAACCTTGGGACTAAGTATCCCAATTCATTCTAAATCATTCCTGGATCTAAACCAACTACAAGGAAGAATGGTTCTATAATACTCAAAACAATAGGCTGGGTCGTTACACACAACTTCAATAGATCAACAAGGAATATATTTCCATGAAATGTAAACTTCTAATTCTAATGCATAACATAAGCTTAAAATGAAAGAGATAGTATGATATACCAACTACAACTAAATGCATGAGAATACTCAACTATGGAAATAATAGCATGTAACAACAACTACTAATCAATGCATATAAGGGAACATATGGAAACTCGACCATGTAATAGAAACTTCAATTAAAATACGTAAGAATAAACTTTGACAACGAAAGGTAAAACAATTAATAACAACATCAATTAAATGCTTATAAGTAACCTAAGAGACTAAATATGGTTAATTTTGCACATATAAACTCGTATACATACTCGTCACCTCATGTTCACGTCTTTCACATAATCAAATAGTACAATCAAACCCAATCCTAAGGGGGAGTTCCCCCATAGAAAATTAAGCAAGATACTTACCTCAAACAAGCTAAATCAATCTACTAATAAGCCCTTCCCGCACAAATCCACTTCCGGACGGCTCACATCTAGCCAAAATAACTTACTATCATAAGTAAAAGTTATAGGAAACAATTTCGGATAAGAAAGATTCGATCTCTAACTAAAATAAAAAAGTTAACTTCGGGAACGTACCTCAGAATCCGATAAAATTCATAAATTTCGAAAAACTCATTCTAATACGAGTCCAACCATATCAAAATCATTCAATTCTAACCTCAAAATCGGCCTTCAAACTGTCAATTTATGTTTAAAAAGTTTTTACTAAAATCCTCAATTTCTCGTATTCAAATCATTAATCAAATACTAAAATCAAGGTTGGAATCATGATATAATAAATCCGAGTAAAAACTACTTAACCCAATCCAAGTAGTAAAAATTCCCTCCAAAATAGCCCAAAACCGAGCTCCAAAACCTTGTGAGAAAAAGTAACTAAATTTTGAAACAAGAAAACAAATGCAGCAGCTGTCCCAACACGAATTAGATCGTAGATAATCAATCTACTGATAATCCCAATATTATCCTTGCGATATTAAACCCAATATAGCCTCTCGAATCACCCAATTTGATCTTAAAATGAGGGAGATATGATGCTTTGAAGTTTTAGAAGAAATCTGAAAATTTCAGGGATATAAATGGCATTTTGGTAATTACTTAGACCAAGAAAAAAACCCAGAAATAAGAAAGTCTTCGTTTTAGCATCCCAAAACTCATTTGAAATCTCCCAGACACAAACCATATATGCATTTCAATCAAACAACACGCTACGAACCTGCTGGCACACTCATAACACAGAAAAGAGTTCATCTTGACCCGATATTGATCATGGTCAAACTTTAAATCCTTAACTTAACTAGTTTCTCAACCAATGATTCAAAACACACCCGAGCCCCTCGGTACCTCATCCAATCATACCAACAAGTGCAAATACATCATCCAAACTTATCCAAAGCCTTAAAATACCCACGGGAACATCACAACAAAGAATCGAGGCTCGAACCGAATAGAATTTCTCTTAAGTTGTTAAATCTTTATTCATTCAAAAGAGTTTGTGAATCACAATTAAACACTTCGGATTACTTTAAAACTATGCACACAAGTTCAATTCAACTATATAGACCTCTCTAAAGTCTCAGAACACCAATTGGAGTCCAATAATATCAAAGTCAACTCTTGGTCAAACTTATGAACTCTTAAGTTCTTCAAATTATCAACTTTCGACAAATAGTGTCGAATTCTTCTAGGAACCTCCGAAACCAAATCTGAACATACGTACGAGTCCAAAATCATCATACGAACATAAACGATCAAAACCCAATTCTGAATCCATTTACCCTTGTCATGACCCAAAATCCAAACCGTCATGATGGCGCCTAACCCAACCTGCTAGGTAAGCCAATTAACAAAATAACATAATATAATAACACTGATGTGAATCAAAGATGAGATAACTGAATTTTATAAAACTCCCAAATGACTGGTAGTACAAATCATGAGCTTCTAAGATATAGAGTTTACAAAGCTTGTTTAAAATAAAATACACCATCTGTTTGAATATACATGAACAGATCTGAAATACTAAAGCTACGAAGATCAAGAGGCAGCTATGACTGGAATGCAGGTACATCTTCAGATCCAGCTCCCGCCGTACACAGCAACATCAGCGTCCAAATTTTGCACGCAAGGGGCAGAAGTGTAGTATGAGTACAACCGACCCCATGTACTCAATGAGTGACAAACTTAACCTTAAGTTGAAAGTAGTGACGAACTGGGACAAAGGTCAGAGTCCAACTCCAATAACCAGCAACAACTCATAACAATATAATAAATATGGTACCAGAAATAACTCAATAAATAAATGCTCAGCTCGTATACAATTCCAAAAAATAAATATTTTATTTTCAAGTATAACAGTAAAACTCAAATATTTTGCCTAAATCACCAAAAATATGAGTAAGTCTGAAATCTGTGATTTTTCTCAAAAACTTTAACGATAGATAAAAATGCATCTCAAACTTTAATGACTCTATGCCTACATATCAAGTATGCATGTCTAATGCAATGCAGCACAATGACGAACTCATGTACTCACACTCTCAGAGTACTTAATCTCACTGTTTTACATTTTCACTCATCACGCTCAATATTCAGCACACTCAGGCACTCGGTACTGTATAGGGAAAATCCAACCCAAATATAAATGACAACTCACGCACAGTCACTCAATACTGTATATAGCCAATCCAGCCCAGGGGAGATCTATCCCATATATATATATATATATACATATACATGCAGTCACTCAATACTGTATAGGTCCAATCCAGCCTCGGGGAAAATCTATCCCTCAATATAAATAATTAGGCAAGATCCATGCCTAGGTAAGATCCATCCTTCAATACAAATAATTAGGCAAGATCCATGCCCAGGGAAGATCTATCTCTCAATATAATATCAACTGTGCTCACTGTGGATGTGTAGAATTCGAAGGGGCTCCTTCTGCCCAAGCGCTATAATAAGCCAAATCCATGCAAAAATCAATAAAGCTTATTGCGGCGTGCAGTCCGATCCCATAAATATCACTCACAACAGGCCCTCGGCCTCACGCAGTCATTAATCTCTCCAGTCTCTAGGGCTCATAACACTCATGATAAGCAGCCCAAATCAATGATATGAGATGTGATAATATACAATAACAGAGACTGAGATATAATATGTAATGATTAATGCGACTGAGTACATAACTACAATTAAGAAAATAACTTATCAGCAAAGAAGGACCACTGTGGGTCCCAATAGTACCAACATATAGCCTAAACATTATTTCTAGCATGAACTACCGCTCAAGTGCTCTAACACATAGAGTACAGTCAAAATGTTCAGATAAAATAGCTACACAATTTTGTGGAATCGACTAAATCAAAATTCACACAGTGCATGCCCACATGCCTGTCACCTAGAATGCGCGTTACCTCAACATCAATCACATAACATGTAATTCGGGATTTCATACGCTCAACACCAAGTTTAGAAGTTTTACTTACCTCGAATAAATCAAATCCAATACCGAGCAAGGCAAGCGATGCTCCAAAAATTCCATCCCGCGCGTACCGACCTCCGAACGGCTCGAAACTAGCAAAACACAACTCAAATACATCAAATAAGGTCTAAGGAAACAATTCCAATTGATAGAGGTCGAATCTTTACTCAAAAGCCTAAAATCAACCAAAAATCAAACCTGGGCCCGCAACTCGAAACCCAACAAAACTCAACAAATCTAATAACCCATTCAATTTCGAGTTCAACCATACTAGTTTCACTCAAATCTGACTCTGACTCGATATTCAAAACTCAAAAAATCATTCTATGAAACTTTAGGCTAAAACCCCCAATTCCTCTTTATAATTCATAATCCAATTACTAAAAACGAAGATAAAATCACGAAATATAATCACAAGTGAGTCAAGAATGCTTACCCCAAGTCACATGGTGAAAACTACTTCAAGAATCGCCTCAATCCGAGGTCTGTAGCTCCAAATATTAACAAATCGACCAAACCCTCGATTTAAAAGCTTCTGCACATCCTTTTCTGCTTTTGCGGACACTGAGCCGCTTCTGCAGCATCGCTTCTTCGGCACGAGCTCAGCTTCTGCGGACTCCACTAGCCAGCTGACCCCTTGCACCTGCGGATCTCCATCCGCTTCTGCGCAACTGCAAGTGTGAAGCCAAACACGCTTTTGCGCTCAAGCTCGCTTTTGCGCTCAAGCTCGCTTCTGCGCCCAAGATAATCGTTTTTGCGGGGCCGCAAATGCGCCACAATTTCCTCTTTTGCGATCTTCCTTTCCCAGGTCTCACCTAGCTTCAGCGAATAAGACCCCGCCTCTGCGACATCGCTTCTGCAATCAATTGTCGAAAGACACGGCCACACCAGAACTAGCAGCCTTAGCCAAATGCAACATGCGACGAAATGGTCTGAACCTCGTCTGAAACGCACCAGAGCCTCTCGGGACCCCGTTCGAATATACCAACAAGTCCCATAACATAACACGGACCTACTCGAGGCCTCAAATAACACATAACAACATCAAAACGACAAATCGCACCTGAAATCAAACTTAATGAACTCTAGAACTTTCAATTTCCAAAACTCGCGCCGAAACATATCAAATCAACTCGGGCTGAACTTAAATTTTGCACACAAGTCCGAAATAACATAACGAATATATTCCAATTCCCGGAACCACAATATGAACCCGATATCCACAAAGTCAACTCCCGGACAAACATATGAACTTTTCAAACCTTCAAATTTCCAACTTTCGCCAATTAGCGCATAATCCTTCTAGAAATATCCAAATGCAAACCCGGGCATACTCCCAAGTCCAAAATCACCATCCAGACCTAACGGAACTATCAAAACTCCATTCCGAGGTCAAATTCACAAAAGTCAAACTTGGTCAACTCTTCCAATTTAAAGCTTAAATCATGAAATTCATTCTTCCAAATTGATTCCGATTAACCAAAAAAACCAAAACCGACGATTCGCACAAGTCATAATACATCATACGGAGGTACTCATGCCCTCAAACTACCAAGCGAAGTGCAAATGCTCAAAATAACCGGTCGGGTCATTACATCCTCCCCCACTTAAACATATGTTCATCCTCGAACGTGCCAAGAGTCATTCCAAAGCCATCAAACCGTTGTGGAACCTTACCACGCACATACTTGAGGGTGATCCCACATCACCCTAATCCATATAGGCTTGGAAACGCAACATTAATTAAGATCATTACTTTAACCTTAGCCCATAAACCATAGAATCCCATTTCCAACATCCGAATTTTCCTATAAGACCCGAATCTCGCATCTACACACTGTATAAGTATGAAAAAGCTGTATCAAGCCATAACCATAACCCAATATGTAAACACATGATATACCGCATAACTCGCGTATTTGTAGTAATAACTTCTGACCACAATAACTGCTCAACACAAGCCCGGTACCAGTAATAAACCTCATATCAAATAAAGCCTCGTTCAAAACCTTAGTACACTACCGATTATGAAAGAAACACACAGAAACTCATAACCACTTTATCAGATCAACAAGTCATGGAGCTCCCTCTCGTCTGACAAGAACGTAAGCCAAATCCTAAGCTGACTTTCGATATTATTCCTCCATACATGCTGTAATCAAATCCGATAGTATCCATTCTAGGTCCAATGACCTCATCTCATCACACAACCACTCTAGTGACATGCCTTATCAATACAATCTAAAGCCACAACCCGCGTAATCTATGCACCAATAAGCAACAACCCAAATGTACTCGATCATGTGAAATGACTCAAATAAGAGAACCATCTCGCAGGTTCAACAAATACCACCACAAACTCAATGCTACAAACCCATCATACATAGTAGAAATAAGACACACGAATCTAACACAAGGATCATATCCCGACATATCCCAGCTTCAATGTGTGACCCCATCCAAACACGGGTCCATATTAAATACCCCAAGCCACATGCCCAAAATCCACAACCGCGCGTAATTCGAAATCAAGTACCCAAGGTGTGTGACCATAACCATGGAGGAACAAATAACATAATACCACAGTACAAAAAGAACATAACCAAATGTGCAATCACTCACTCAACACCCTAATACCCATCTCACTCGAACTCAGCCATAAGGCCCAAATATAATCGCACCATGTACGCGTATAACCAACGAATCACAACCCCTCATAGCATGGAAGAGTAGCACATAGAACATATCAGATACGAGAAAAATCAATTCTAATCGAATGGCACATCCCTCAACTGGCATCATTAGCAAAACCGAGGAAGGATGAGTCATAAGGCCCACACCTGAAACTACACGTCGTGTATGGATGGATTATGATTATTCCCCTTATTTGTGATGAAATTGAAATATTAAAGAAGTTGTGATATTATTCCCCTTAATTGGGATGAAACTGGTAACAATTGTGGATTGGAAAAGTCAACCCATACGGGTGGAGATCAGACTCCATGTTGCGCACATGGTGATACTACTCTTGGTAATAACTTTGTTTCGCATCACTCATCAAACCACATTATTTGTGGGGAGATGGCCTAGCCGATCGGGCGTGATCGGACTCCGTGCTAACAAAGATGGTGGCATATCAGTGCTAATGATCTCCCAACCAAAAATTGTATATGAAGTTCGTATTTTGAAAATTATTATGTTTTAACTGGACATTTGGATATTGTTGATTGTGACTTGCCGTTTCTATGTGTTGTCTTTTCTCATATGGTCATTCTATTTTGAAAGAGGACTTTTAGCTTTACATACTAGTACTATTCGACAGTACTAACATCCCTTTTGCCGGGGGCTGTATCTTTAATGGATGCAGGTGGATCCACAACAGGCGGCATTGATCTGTGATAGCGGTACACTTTCTTCAGCTGACTTGGTGAGCCCCCTTCATTTCGGGTGTCATGTATCTTTTGTTTCTCATGCACTGTGTTTTGAGGTATAGCCGGGGCCTTGTTGCCGATATTTATTTATTACTCTTCTATTGTACTTAGAGGCTCCGTAGACAGGTTTGTGGGTTGTAGTTGATGTTGGGAATTGAACTAGAAATGTCGGTATTTGGAAATCATGTTTTTCATAAATTATATAAACTCGTAATATTTTGGAAATAACGAATGAAGCTGCTAATGGGAATGAAAAGGAAGTTGTTAATAAAATCTTTTCAGTGTTTGATTAATGGAGTACATCTCCTCTTTATTCATAGATGATTTGGGTAGAAGAAAATCTAACAGGCTTGCTCGGCCGGGTTCTCTCAGTTGAGCGCCGGTCGCGCTCCCCGAGTTTGGGGCGTGACAAACTTGGTATCAGAGGCTAATGTTTTAAAGTGTCCTAGGATGTCTCAGAGCCGTGTCTAGTAGTGTCCTTCTTATCGATGTGTTGTCGACCACATCTATAATGAGGAGGCTACTTGGACATTTAGGAAATTTCACACTTCTTTGATTTTCCATATCGTACGATAGAGCCCAAGATAAGGAGCGAATTTCCTCACCATGTCTCATTTTTTAAATGAGTAATCCACGAGTTCGAAACAGTGAGGATGGAATGACCGCGCCATTGAATCTGGGGGAGATTACACAAGAGGTCATTGGGAGAATGTGTCGAGTCGTAGAGGGATTGGAAGAACTTGTTGCTAGGGGAAGTGTGTCTGTTCCTACCAATATCACCGCACCACCGGATCAAGTGGTGAGAGAATTTAAGAAACGAAAGAGGGTTGTTGGTTCTAATGAACCAGGTAGTGTGATTTGCATCAAGCGACACTCTGGAGCATGTTGGATGACCCTTGAAATATGTTATCGCTGTGGAAAGAGGGGGCACAAGAAGAACAAATTCCCTAGGTTGGGTACACCCATCATGTTCTGTCCGACATGCGGGAAGGAACATTTGGCATCATATTGTGAGTATGATTAGCAGCGCGCTAGGGGTGGTAGCTTTGGGCAATTCCAAAGGCCCACACAGCAATCGGGTGTTGGAATTGTTACTCCCTCATTGGAAGCTTGGAGGAAGGATAAGGGGTATGCTTATGATGTATGAAAAAAGAGTAAATATCAGGTCAGTGGGATGAGTTAGTTTAGTGGACCTCATCCCCATTGTATGAAGTGTGGGAGATGTCATCCGGGAGTATGTCACTATGGTACCAATGTATGCTACAAATGTGGTATGATGAGTCACTTTCAAAGAGATTGTTATTTGTCTCGCCAGAGCTTGGGCAGGGGTATAGCCCAGCCAGCCAGCTCTGTAGCTACTACGTCCACAACGCCTCCCCCAGCTAGAGGCACTATACCGCCCGGAGGGCATGGAATAGCTAGAGGTGCTATTCAGAGCTCGGGAGGGCCTAACAGGTTTTATGCTTTGAGGAGACGTCAAAAGTTTGAGGCTTCTCCAGATGTGGTTACATGTATATTGACTGTCCAATCTCATCATGTGTATGCTCTTATTGATTCCGGTTCCACTTTGTCATACGTCCCTCCTTATGCTACTATGGAAGTTAGGATAGAACCGGAATAACTTTATGAGTCGTTCTCTATACATACTCTTTGAACGAGATGCATTATTCGTGAAGCCACTCTATCACAAATTCTCTTGTTTACAACCTCTTGAGAAATTTAGAAGTATAATTATGTCCTTAAATTGAGTTATAACTCTAGGATTAATACTTCCCACTTGCTTTCCTAACTTCTCAACAATAGAATATAGCTGATGAATTTCTTACGAAACCTTTTGATTCGAATGAACAACATCTGCTCATTTGTGCCTATGCACGCACCATAGTAATATTTACCTATAAGGTAGCCTAGTGCTGAGATCCTTCTTAGGCCACTCTTTCTCTCTACGGTATATGTGGCTCATATGGCTTGAACAATCACCCTACTCCTTTGTGAGTATTATCATGGAACCTTTTCGCTGTCTAGTAAAATGAGAGCATATCTCAGCACTTATCAAGTGCGTACATGTCAATTGAAGGGGCCACTTATCCGCATAAAGTTTCTGAGAAATTTGAGATTTATCACAAATTCGTCAGATGAAGATCTTGTTATTTACCCATCTTAGTATGACTTTCATGTTCACCTAAATCATCTCACAGTAAGTAGCTCACTTTGTACCTAGTATTGTAGTCTTCCATGAAGTGGCCTGGTATTGAATCCTGAGAGTTATTATGGCAGAAACATGTCTATCTCATAGAAAAATGTTCATTTTCTCTAACCAATACACGATTTCATCCCAAATATTTAGATGTCCCAGCTATGTGGTTTCACTCGTGAAAGGTTGAATTTAGATGCTTCCAGATTTTGGCACATATCAGAGGTATATTGATTTGAAAGACAAGTTTGTCGCATCTCTAGTTCTCTCGTATAGGATCAACTATCGGAAAGGGGTTAAGTTGTCACAATGATAATAATATTACAAGTGTTCAATTTCTTTTTCATCCTCGTAGGCTTGTGGCATAGATTCCTTGTGCTAGTTACTGTTAAGAGCATAATGAAACTTCATGTATTTTGAAACACATATCACATTCAGGGTGCCAGAATATTCTCATTTCGAATTAAACCCGTATCACCATGTCTTTTTATTCTTCCTACACTCAAGTAGGTAACTGGTGCCACATACTTGACTATTACTCCTTAAGGATTTCTATTGCCGATATACTAGTTAACTCTATGCCTCATTTGTCGAATCAATGATGTCATCACTATGATTAATCTTGCACGCCTTATCCGTAGTAAGCTTCATGTCTTTTAGAATATATAACCTCATGAAATACTCTGCACAGCCTGTTGATGGATCCTTGAATAATTCCATCCAAACCTCGAACCCCGTTGTTCCTCCTTGTATTAAATCTATGGGGGTTGAAGGTTCAAATATTTCAAAGAAGAAGCATCATTCCGTGATCAAATATAAGGGATATGAAATTTTATCGTCAAATTAATGCTAGCACATCTTAGAGAAATTGTTGGATGTCGCCAAAGGTTTAGTTTGGGTGTTCAGCGTAGAGATTTAGAGTTGAAGAAACTGAATGGGTTATTCTCAATATTCTCTCCATGAGGATGCTATGTGAATTGTTAATAAAGGTAAAGTATGTGTAGTCACATTAGGCCTTATGAAATGTTGAAGGAAATAGGCCAAACTATGAGTATGATATTTCCTTATTATTGTTCTCCATATACCCTGTGTTTCATGTGTCTATGTCTAAGAAGGTGAAGTTAATGGATAATTGGATTATGAGGAGAAACTATTTGTTATCCTTGCTAGAGAAATCCGGGAGTTGGGATTGCCTCCGTTAATGTGTTATGGCGAAGTCTGTAAGTCGAGGAGGCCACCTTGAGGGCCAAGAGTGTTAAGGAAATAAAATGTTCTCACTTGAGTGTATAGTCAAATGATTGTGATTTGAAAGGTACTTTCTAGGTGTTATGATTTAATAATGTGCAGTTCCTATCCAGATATCATTTTGATAATGCAATGCTTGTAATGCTGAGATTAGTGTTATTGATATATACATTGTGGTACTTTATTGGGTTGCGGATGTGTTGTTAGGAGTTCTTTTGGTGTTACTCTAGCAGGTGGATTGGCCTAGTTACAAAGGAAACTTTGTAACTACCGATATACTAGTTAACTCTATGCCTCATTTGTCGAATCAATGATGTCATCACTATGATTAATCTTGTACGCGTTGTCAGTAGTAAGCTTCATGTCTTTTAGAACATATAACCTCATGAAATACACTGTTCAGCCCATTGATGGATTCTTGAATAATTCCAGCCAAACCTCGAACCCTGTTGTTCATCCTTGTATTAAATCTACGGGGGTTGAAGGTTTAAATATTTCAAAGAAGAAGCATCATCCTGTGATCAAATATAAGGGATATGAAATTTTATCGTCATATTCATGCTAGCACATCTTAGAGAAATTGTTGGAGGTCACCAAAGGTTTAGTTTGGGTGTTCGGGGTAGAGATTTAGAGTTGAAGAAAGTGAATGGGTTTTTCTCTATATTCTCTCCATGAGGATCCTATGTGAATTGTTAATAAAGGTAAAGTATGTGTAGTCACATTAGGCATTATGAAATCTTAAAGGAAATAGGCCAAACTATGAGTACGATGTTTCCCTATTATTGTGCTCCGTGTACCTGGTGTTTCATGTGTCTATGTCTAAAGAGGTGAATTAATGGATAATTAGATTATGAGGGGCAACTATTTGTTATCCTTGATGGAGAAGTCCGGGAGTTGGGATTTCCTCCATTAATGTGTTATGGCGAAGTCTGTAAGTCGAGGAGGCCACTTGAGGGCCAAGAGTGTTATGGAAATAAAACGTTCTCACTTGAGTGTATAGTCAAATGATTGTGATTTGAAAGGTACTTTCTAGGTGTTATGATTTGAAAATGTGCAGTTCCTGTCCAAATATCATTTTGATAATGCAGTGCTTGTAATGCTAAGATTAGTGTTATTGATATATACATTGTGGTGCTTTATTGGGTTGCAGATGTGTTGTTAGGAGTTCTTTTGGTGTTACTCTAGCAGGTGGATTGGCCTAGTTACAAAGGAAACTCTGGCGAAATTTGGAGAGTTAGTTAAATTCTGGGTTGCTGGTGTGGGGTACGGAAAACTGAGTTGCATAAGGTACTAATAGTGGACATTGATCCTCATTCGAGGATGAATGATCTTAAGTGGGGGAGGATGTAAGGCCACGTAAAAATTTTCCTAAAAACCCAGATTCCGTGATGCCGAAGTAGGCGAAGAGGTTCGGACTTTTTGGATTGAACAATGCGTTGGGGAGTTGAAGGAAAATATTAGGTAGAAGTAGGCATTTCTACGGTCCGTTCTGCGACCGCAGAAGCATTCGGCGGGCCACCGAATGGCCGCATAGTGGAGCAGTCTTTTGGGCCATTTTGAATATCATTTTTGCGGCCCTTTATGCGACCGCATAACCATTTCGCGGGCTGCACTCTTGTCGCATATCCCGCTTTGGTATTTTTCGGAGGGAGGTTTTGCGGTGTACTATGCGACCGCAGAACCGTTCTTCGGTGCATTATGTGACCGCAGAACAGGTCTGCGGGCTACATAGTGACCGCAGACCTGGTTAGTTCCTTTCCAGTTTTGGCACCCAAATTTCGCGGTCATTTTGCGAACTGCATAATTATTATGCGGTCACATATGCGATCGCAGAACCTATTCCGGAGCTTCATTTTTAGGTTTTTAAATCCCGACCCCACTTCATTAAAATAGATGTAAGGGGCCATTTTTGAGCAAAACCTGATACTTTAGAGTGAGAGAGAGTTCTTAGAGTGGGGGAGTAAGCTTCAACCTATTATCCATCAATTCTTGCTCAATCATTGAGGATTAACAAAGGAAGTCTTCATCCCAAAGGTAAGAATCTATGTCCTAGCTCTCAATTTCAAAAAGTTACAAAAATGGGATAGTTAGAGAGACAATTCTTGGGTATGGGAGTTGTTATCTTGCATGCATGTGTTATCATAGAATATGGGATGTTTGTGAGCTAAAATGGTAGAGAATGGGTTGGGGAATGATGTAATCTTTCGCAAAAAGGCCTTAAGAACTTTAATGCACACCTAGTGTTTGATAAAATGCTCAAATGGGCTAGAATCATGATCGTTTTCCTAATTTTAATTCAATTTGTTACATTTTCAAAATAGATTGAAGTTGCTAAGATTTTCGGAATATTTTAGAGTGTAAGGAAGCTCAATTGAGGTATGTTGGCTAAACGTTCTCTCTTAGAATCGAATTCCATAATGTCCCCGTTAGTTTCAAAGTATGGGTTGCGTATTAAAATGTTATGGCTTTGAATCGTATTTCAAATGAAAGCTAGTATGCCAAATTGTAAGAGAAAATCTCAATATTCTTAAGACTCTTTATTGCTCATATGTGTACCTAAATCCTTGATTGGAAATGTCTTATAGTTGATAATCTATTAAGATGGTTGGAAAAGATATAATTGAATTGGGGGTATAGTGTGTGGCCAACGTGCCAATAATTTAAGTTATGCTTGTGGCTAGTAGTGCAGATGATTTGAGAGAATGCGATAAAGAATATGAAATGAGCCTCGACTCAATTGTTTAAAAATAATTTCGAAAATAGAATTGCCTAAAAGCTTTTGTACTCAATTCATGCCCATAAGTGGCTGCTTTAACTAATGCTTTGCTTTAAAAATATATCCAGTGTGATTCGAGTTCTTACATACTCAGGTGTTGAAATTGTATATTGTCATTTTTGGGAAGGAGTATTGCAAGAATAAATGGTGTATTGATTGCTTTTGATTTTGATGTGTGCTTGTATTGCTGGTCGGTATGCCCCATTATTTGGGAAGAAACCTTTTGTGTTTAAAGTTTTCATTACTAATAAATTTGAGTTATATGATTGCTGAAATATTCTATATGTTGATTTTTGATGGTGATCTTTGAAATTGAAAGAGGTGAAAGTGTGGAATATGAAATATGGCCACCGTGCCAGGAATAAAGAATCTTGTGAATGGCCAAATGAGTTAAGGTAATATTGTTGTTGTTGATGTTTGGAAATACTAATAAGAATTCATACAATGTGAAAGATGTTGAGGTGAGTACAATTGTATTTATGTTACCTTTGTGTGCAAATCATTAGCAAAACCGAGGAAGGGTGGGTCATAAGGCCCACACCTGAAACTACACGTGCCGGTGTATGGGTGGATTGGGATTATTTCCCTTATTTGGGATGAAATTGGAATATTGGAGAAATTGTGATATTATTCCCCTTAATTGGGATGAAACTGGTAACAATTGTGGATTGGAAAATTCAACCCTCACGGCATATGTGGGAAGGCGACCTAGCTGATCGGGTGGAGATCGGACGCCATGTTGCGCACATGGTGGTACTACTCTTGGTAACAATTTTCTTTCGCATCACTAGTCAAACCACATTGTTCGTGGGGAGATGGCCTAGCCGATCGGGCATGATCGGACTCCATGCTAACAAAGACGGTGGCATATCGGTGCTAATGATCTCCCAACTAAAAATTGTATATAAAGTTCGTATTTTGAAAATTATTATGTTTTAACTAGACATTTAGATATTGTTGACTAAGACTTGCCGTTTCTATGTGTTGTATTTTCTCATATGGTCATTCTATTTTGAAAGAGGACTTTTAGCTTTACGTACTAGTACTATTTGACAGTACTAACGTCCCTTTTGCCGGGGGCGCTGCATCTTTAATGGATGCAAGTGGATCTACATAACATTATAAGAATCACACCTTTGTAGATTACTCCGCAGGAGATAACCCACCTGCTCAGCCTCAAATTGGCATCTTGCTATACCCTTTCAGAACCGCACTACTACGCAATCACTTAATCTTCCTGATTCTGAACTTATCAATAAGACATGAGAATCTAATTCGCTCCATAATTAAGCAACATGAGGGATCCTTCAATACACTCATAACTCGAGACTATGCGTCACATCAAGACCACAATCTAGCACCCAATAGTTACATCTCAAGAAAACTATTCTCGTCACCATCAAACCATCTAAACACATCCCGCAGTCATATCATACTCATCATATACCCATCCAGCCACTCATCGAGCCACAATTTCCACTCATAGGGACGCTACTGAACATATAAGTCCAAAAGCACGTGCTCACACAACTGAAAACCCCGTGCTCAAGCTACAGTCAAAACCCGGCCTCAAGTCCTCCAGACTGGACCATCATCAGCACACCGAAATCACATCTTGCACCTCATCCATGGAATCACAAGACGGCGATGCACAACAGATACCGAGCGCTCACATGCGCACACGAATGCATGGAGGGAATTCAAAGAGTTACGTTTCAAGCTAAATCAATTCTGCACGATAAGGAAAGAAAGATGGCAAATTATCCTAAATGCCATGCAGCCTCTCGAAGATAGGTATGGACATCATCATACCGATCTGCAAGACTCTACTAGACACTTGCTAATGACTTATAGAACCTATGAACCCAGAGCTCTGATACCAACTTGTCACAATCCAAAATCCAAACCGTCGTGATGGCACCTAACCCAACCCGCTAGGTAAGTCAATTAACAAAATAACATAATATAATAACACTGATGTGAATCAAAGATGAGATAACTGAATTTTATACAGCTCCCCAAGGACTGGTAGTACAAATCATGAGCTTCTAAGATATAGAGTTTACAAAGCTGGTTTAAAATAAAATACACCATATGTTTGAATATACATGAACAGATCTGAAATACTGAAGCTACCAAGATCAAGAGGCAGCTATGACTGGAATGTAGGTACATCTTCAGATCCAGCTCCCGCCGTACACAGTAACATCAACGTCCAAAATCTACACGCAAGGTGCATAAGTGTAGTATGAGTAAAACTGACCCCATATACTCAATGAGTAACAAACCTAACCGTAGGTTGAAAGTAGTGATGAGTTGGGACAAAGATCAGAGTCTAACTCCAATAACCAGCAACAGTTCATAACAATATAATAAAGATGGTACAAGAAATAACTCAATAAATAAATGCTCAGCTCGTATGCAATTCCGAAAAATAAACATTTTCTTTTCAAGTATAATAGTAAAACTCAAATCTTTTGCCGAAATCACCGAAAATATGAGTAAGTCTGAAGTCTATGATTTTTCTCATAAAATGTAACGACAAATAAGAAATTCCATTATCAGATGGCATGAGGGAAAAACACTTCTCTATGCCTACATATCAAGTATGCATGTCTAATGCAATGCAGTATAGTGATGGACTCATGTACTCACACTCTCAGATCCCTCAATATAATATCAATTGCGGCTCACTGTGGGTGTGTTGACTCCGGAGGGGCTCCTTCAGCCCAAGTGTTATAATAAGCCAAATCCAGGCATAAATCAATAAATCTTGCTGCAGCGTGCAGCCCGATCCCATAAATATCACTCACAATACGCCCTCGGTGTCACTTAGTCATCAATCTCTCCAGTCTCTCGGGCTCACAACACTCATGCTAAGTAGCCCAAATCAATGATATGAGATGTGACAATATACTATAATAGAGACTGAGATATGATATGTAGCGATGAATGCGACTGAGTACATAACTGCAATTTAGAAAATAACTTATCAGCAAAGAACGACCACTGTGGGTCCCATTAGTACCAGCATATAGCCTAAACATTATTTCTAGCATGAACTACCGCTCAAGTACCAGCATATAGCCAAAATCGACGAAATCACAATTCACATGGTGCACGCCCAGACGCCCATCACCTAGCATACGTGTCACCTCAGCATCAATCACATAACACGTAATTCGAGTTTTCATACCCTCAGCACCAAGTTAGAAGTGTTACTTACCTCGAACAAGCCAAATCCAATACCGAGCGAGCCAAGCGAAGCTCCAAAATGCCATCTCGCTTGTACCGACCTCCGAACAGCTCGAAACAAGCCAAAAGCAACTCAAAAGCCCAATATCAACCAAAAATCAAACCCGGGCCCGCACCTCGGAACACGATAAAACTCACAAAATTCGACAACCCATTCAATTTCGAGTCCAACCATACTATTTCACTCAAATCCGACTCTGAATCGATATTCAAAACTCAAAAAGTCACTCTATGAAACTTTAGGCTAAAACCACCAATTTCTCTTTATAATTCATAATCCAATTCCCAAAAACGAAAATAGAATCACAAAATATAATCACAAGAGAGTCAAGAATGCTTACCCCAAGTCACATGGTGAAAATTGCTTCAAAAATCGCCTCAATCCGAGGTCTATAGCTCCAAATTTGAACAAAACGACCAAACCCTCGATTTAAAAGCTTCTGCCCAGCCATTTCAGCTTTTGCGGACACATGAGCCGTTTCTGCGGAGTCGCTTCTGCGCCCAAGACCATCACTTCTGTGGGGCTGTAGATGCGCCATAATTTCCGTTTCTGCGATCTTCCTTGCCCAGGTCTCACCTTGCTTCTGCCAAGAAGACCCCGCATCTGTGACGTCGCTTCGGCGACCAATTTTCCGCAGGTGCGGCCACACCAGAACCAGCAGCCTTAGCCAAATGCAACATGTGACGAAATATTCTGAACCTCATCCGAAACTCACCCGAGCCCCTCGGGACCCCATCCGAATATACCAACAAGTCCCATAAAATAACAAGCACCTACTCGAGGCCTCAAAGCACACATAACAACATCAAAACGAAGCATCGCACCTCAAATCAAACTTAATGAACTCTAGAACTTTCAACTTCCAAAACTCACGCCAAAACATATCAAATCAACTCGGGATGAATTCAAATTTTGCACACAAGTCCCAAATAACATAACAAAGCTATTCCAATTCCTGGAACCACAATCCGAATCCGATATCCACAAAGTCAACTCCCGGTCAAACATATGATCTTTCCAAATGCAAATTCGGCATATGCCCAAGTCCAAAATCACCATCCGGACCTAACGGAACTATCAAAACTCTATTCCGGGGAAAAATTCACAAAAGTCAAACTTGGTCAACTCTGCCAACTTAAAGCTTAAATCATGAAATTCATTCTTCCAAATCGATTCTCATTAACCTGAAAATTAAAATCGATGATTCGCACAAGTCATAATACATAATATGGAGCTACTCATGCCCTCAAACTACCGAGCAAAGTGCAAATACTCAAAACGACCGGTCGGGTCGTAACAACTCTAAAGTCAAACCTTGGTCAACTCTTCCAAATTAAAGCTTTTAAAATGAGAATCATTCTTCCAAATCAATCCTGAACCGCTCAAAAACCGAAACCAAGCATACAGTCAGGTCATAACACATAATACGAAGCTACTCAAGGTCTCAAACCACCGAATGGAACGCTAAAGCTCAAATCGACCGGTCAGGTCATTACATTCTCCTCCCTCTTAAGTATACGTTCGTCCTTGAACGTGGCAAGAGTCGTTCTAAACCCATCAAATCTCTGTACAAACTTGCCATACAAATACACATGAGTGATCCCACATTACCTCAATCTATATAAGTCCAACAACACAATCTAACCAAAGATCTTTACCTCAACATTAGCACACAAATTTTAGAACCCAATCTCCAACTTCCGAAATTCATTATAATACCCTATTCTCGCATCTATATGATGTATAAGTCTAAATCAAGCTGCATCAAGCCGTAAACATATCCCAAGTATAATCACATGATATTCCATATAACCCAGATACACATAGCAATAGCTCCCGATCACAATAGCTGCTCAAATAGCAAACTCGATACCGATATCTAACCTCTTATCAATAAAACCCTTGTTCCAAATCTTCGTACACTGCCAATAACGAAAGAAAGATGTAGAAACTCATAACCACCCATCACATCAACAAGTCATGGAGCTTTCTTGCCCGACAAGAACCTTAGCCGAAATCTAAGTTGACTAGTGATATTATCCTTCCAACATACCTTAATTAAGTTCGATAACACTCATTCCATATCAAATAACCTCACCCCATCCAGTACAAGCTACTCTGCCAACATGGCTCACCAATCCTATTTAGAGTCACATACCATGCAATCTGTGCACCAATGAACAATAGCTCAGATATACCCAACGATGGAAAGAGAATGAAATGAAAGAACTACCCCGCCAGCTCAACAGATACCATCACCAGGCGCAATGCTACGAACCCATCACATAAGGAGAAACAAACATACTGGATACGCTCAAGGATCATATCCCAAGATAACCCTGCTGCGATGCGTGACCAATTCCAGACACCGGTCCACATGGTATATGTCGAGCCATGAGGCTCACAATCACAATTGTATGTATATCAACAACAAACACCCAAAGCGCATGACCATAAACATGGAGAAATGGATATCACTATATATCACATACGGAAGACCATAATCAAGGGGTAGTCAACCATGCAACACCCCAAGAGCCACCTCACTCGAATTCCGTCACAAGGCCCAAACAATACTGCATCATGTGTGCAAATAGTCAATAATCTCACAACTCACTATAGCATAGGAGAGTAACACATAGAACACATCAGAACATGAATAAGATCAACTATAATCGATGACAACACCATTAACATCATCTGTGTCAGATAAACAAATGTGACCCGATGTAGAATACACATTCTGATTAGGCCTACCAGTGACCTCCAAAGCAATTTTGATCCTTCTGAAATAGGTAGATAGCCTCCAAAAATCCCACAATAACATATCTAAAGCACATACCATCCGTTGCCAACCTCTTAGCATACCATTACCTTCCGCGACCATAGAATAAACTGCCTCTGAGAATCTTCTTAGTCTTTAGATACATAGAATACCATAATCTTCATATTCGATCCCTATTACACTACTTAACTTAAATGACTAATACATTCATCATACACGACCAGTCCACAATAAATGCTTCCATAATTCCTTCTTGCCACATAGCAAAATCCGAACATCAGTTGTTGACCAATTAGGCGACCAGTCAGCCATTCGCAAGTTGAAACACAATGCGCCTTTTGATGTGCGCACCCTCATCAGGTGGTATTAAATAATGCTAGCATCCGTCTAAGCATCTGAAATTGTCCCTACTATCATGAACTCGTGTCCCCATACAAGAGAAAAGATCATAACATGCAACATGTTCCTTACGCTAGCAACATACATTTGGCTCAAGCAGTGGTCGACACTATCAAGAACTCTTCAAAACCCATCCTCACCTAACCAAGCCATTAGAACTGAATTTTTCCAACTCAACCAAGTCATGCAAATCATCCAACCTAAAAGTATTGCCACAACACCGATAATGCATCACCACACCAAAGGAACCAATTACCTTTATTACTATCCTGACCCAACATAACCAAGTTGACCCATTTCTTCGAATCCTCCTCGACATACCTTCCGGTATACTACGATCCTAAACCAAATCTCACCGCAAGAGATCCTAGCACGAACCACGTCGTCCGAAAGCCCATAAACCGTTGGGTTTCCTCTAAAGCACCCAATAACGTCGCAATCGAGATACCCACTCTAAATAGAGCTTCTGTGAATCTTAAGATGTTTCTCTAACCTCTCTGATACTGAAATGTAGAATTAATAATGCTACAAAAATACCACAAGTGCCAGCACTATCCCATGCAAATCTCGGATCTTAGCCACATACAATTCTGATACCACATATATACCTCAGACCAAAACTAATATAACGCATGACCATGCAATCTGATTGTCGATAGTAGATTCCCCCACTAGGCACGAAGCCATAGGTCATAACATCCGATGATCAACTATACCAACGTTTATAAGCTCGTACAACACCAATCATAAGATACCTCAAATCATCTACTAAGCGCATGTCCATTCTCATGACAGTCAAGCCCGCTTCCTCAAGTGCCTTGAATGACAACATGTACCTTTCACTGAATAGAAGTCCCATACAAACACATAGTCTCCAATATCACCAACTATCTTTAAATCAACATCCTCTCATGACCCTACCACGATCACGATGACTAGGCAACCAATTAAATCTTCCCAAGAGATCTAACATAAAGACCAACTCCACTATATAAAAATTGAACTGATAAATGAAATTACGTAACTAAAACTAAACAAATCCCCAGAACCGGTAGTACAGAGTCATAAGCTCTACTGAAATATGCTAGAATCTCTAAGTATAATAGTGCTTTGAAATGAAGATATACAGTAGTAAAGGTAATATCATAAGGTGACTCTGAGGCCTACGAGTGTCAAGCAGGTATACCTTGAAGTCTCAAGTCGCATAGACAAAACTCTCAAAACCAATACAAAATGAAGTACTGGATCTGAAAAAAATATGCAGAAGCATAGCATGAGTATACCACAGCGGTACCGAGTAAGTATCAAGACTAACCTCGGTGGAGTAGTGACGAGGTAAGTCAATACACCCACTCGACAATAACTTGTAAGCATATAAATCTAAAGCTAATAGTGGAAAGAAACATCAATATAAGGCTAACAACGGAAAGGGATATTAATATAAGACTAGCAAAGGAATAATGGAAACAACAAATGGCAACGAGAAGTAAGCAGGTGATAACACGGCAAAGCAATCAGAACAAAGTTAGAATATGAATGAAATCAATTAGGAGAAATAAATGGCAATTTAAGTAATCGAGTCGTTCCAATACATGATTTACAACAAGATTCATCTCGAGGAACCACACCTCATAATCACAAATCATAGACCACAATCACGAATCTGACACCCATGGCACCTCGTGCCCACATTATTAATCGTATTCGCACGGCCAAGTCCACGTGTTACCACGTACATTGTATCTGTGTCAATTGCCAAATAAAATATTCAAGAGATTGATTTAAATACAATAAGGCATAATAATAATCTTGAATAAAGTAAAGCGTCAAATGAGATAATGAGTTTATGGTAGGAATCGAGTAAAGTAAAATAAAGTACAATTTATACAAAATAGATATCAAATGAGTTTAGTTTAGAGATCAATGAGGTAAAGTAAAATAACATTTTTAAATAAAGAAAAACATTGGATAAGTTTACGAATTAAATATAGAATTAGTTAAAGTAAAGCATGATATCAATTTTAAGTAAAGTAAAATATCAAATAGGGTAATAAGTTTAATTTGAGAATCACTTAAAGTAAAGTATGATAACCATAATGGTAAAGCACCGAGTAAGATACGAGTTTTATCCTAAAAGTCATATAAAATAAAGCATGTTAATAATTCTTTAATTTAAAACCGTTATGTTACCAAAAACTCAATAGAGTATGAGATAATGACTCCACGCAAGTAAATTCATCTTGAAAATCAATTCACCAAGTAACACGGAGGCACAAGTTGGCACATTAAAGTAACACAGCAAATCACGTAGAATGCATGATTAACATAAGAAGTCACAATCGTTCCAACACAAAAATAACAACAAATAACCAAATACAATCAAAATACAAGTGAGATGATTTAAGGAAAAACAATAATCATTCAAATCAACAAGCCTTTCCAATATAGAATGTACAACAAAATCACTCTGAGGTACCACACCCCATATTCACATTTCACAAATCATAATCATAATCTTCCTTATATCACCGTGTGAGCCTTGTATTTATTTTTAAAAATATTTTTCCCAAAATAGCTACACGCGTTTTAGCCCCCTTATCTCACCGCGTGGCTTCAAATAATTCCATTTCTAGCAACGTGCGTATAAGTCCCACCTTATCTCACCGCATGCGTTTCAATACCCACCCTTACACTACAGTATGCGTATCAATGTCACAACATAATAATCAACTCGCACCACACGTGTCCATATGCCACAACATTACCAAAATCAATAATACCAATGCCACCACAACACATAGCCCACAACTCAACCACAGTATGTACAAGAATCTCAATAACAACAAAATGAACCAGAAATAACTCAACAAGGAAAGGTATTACAACAACCAACAAATTTGACCACAAACATGGTAATATCTCTTCAACAACCACAACTTCAATAGATCAGCAAGGAGATATTTCCATGAAATGGAAACTTCAAATTCTAATGCATAACATAAGCTTAACAATGAAAGAGATAGCATGAAATAGTAACTACAACTAAATGCATGGGAATAACTCAACTATGGAAATAATAGCATGTAACAACTACTAATCAATGCATATAAGGGAAAAATCGACAATGGAAACTCGACCATGTAATAACAACTTCAACTAAAACACGTAAGAATGAACCTGACAACAAAAGGTAAAACAATTAATAACAACATCAATTAAATGCTTATAATTAACATAAAAGTCTAAATCCAGTCAATTTTCACATAAATCCGTATACACACTCGTCACCTCATGTACACGTCTTTCACATAATCAAATAGTACAATCAAATCCAATCCTAAGGGGGAGTTCTCCCATACAAAGTTAAGCAAGATACTTACCTCAAATAAGCTAAATCAATCTTCTAATAAGCCCTTCCCGCGCAAATTCACTTCTGGACGGCTCAAATCTAGCCAAAATAACATAATATCATAAAAAACGTCATTGGAAACAATTTCGGATAATAAAGATTCGATCTTTAACTAAATCAAAAAGTCAACTCCAGGCCCGCACCTCGAAATTTGACAAAACTCACAAATTCTGAACACCCATTTCGATACGAGTCCAGCCAAACCATTCAATTCCGACCTCAAATTCGCCTTCAAACCAAACAATTATGTTTTAGAAATTTTTTACTAAAATCCTCAATTGCTCCAATTTAAATCATTAATCAAATACTAAAATCAAGGTTGGAATCATGAAATAATAACAAATTCAAATAAAAAATACTTACCCCAATCCAAGTAGTAAAAATCTTGTCACGACCCATCCTTAAGAGTCGTGATGGCACCTAGTCTCTAAGACTAGGTAAGCCTAACACTTACTGAATTAATAACAGATTTTAACCAATTAACATAAGAATCAAAAATTTCTATATAAAGCCGACAATCCCAAGTAGATATACAACATCTCAAAACCGATAGTACAAGTCATAAGAAAATTTCTAAATACAATGGTTCCGGAAGAGAAATAAACAGTACAAAGTAAAACTTCAGAAGGTAACTCTGAAGCGTGCGAGCGTGATGGCAGGTATACCTTGAAGTCTCCACAACAATATTCGATCAACAATCTAATGATCAATATGCCCCGAGGTACCTGGATCTATACAAAAAGGTGCAGCAAGTGCAGCATGAGTACATCACAGCGGTACCCAGTATCAAGACTAACCTCGGTGGAGTAGTGACGAGGAACGGTCAAGATACCTACTAGACATAATAACCTGTACAATTGTGAATATAAAACTAACAGGGAACAAAATAAAGCTAAACATGGTAAGAATAATGTTACAATACTTGCATTAAGAACTATAAACAACAATTAACAACAAAAAGCCAACAAGTAAACACGCCGTAAAGTAAGCAGAATACATGTGAAGTCCGGTGAAACCAAGTAAGGAAAAATAGGTAACAACTCAATAAAACAATCGCTTTCACACAAGGTTTATACAAGAGTTTCCCTGAGGTACCACACCTCATAATCACAAATCATGGGTCCCAAATCACGAACCCTAAATTCTTGGCATCTTGTGCCCATATTATAAATCACAACCGCACGGACAACTCACGTGCCAATACCATTAATACCTCATAACAGCACGGGCAACTCACGTGCTAAGAGAGTAACAATATCCTACCTCCGCACAGACAACTCACGTGCTAGCAGTAACAATATCTCATATGCGCACGAACAAGGCACGTGCAAATGGTGCAACTCACACGCAGAAGGCAGGTATACAAGAATTCATGTAAACGATCAATAAACAGTAAGGTTCATCTTATTAGACTGATATGAGGGACTAATAATGGTGTATGCTTGTGCAAGTGTTCTATCACAGCTCGAGTCAACAAGTACGATCAGAGACAATAAATGGCACATAGGAAGCAACACAACAAAACCATATTATGCATGACTCACACAAGGTAGGCACAACACTACACAAATATCATCAATAAAAATGCCCCCAGATCATCACAAGTCATCACAAATCATCCCTGACATAGCCCCTTATCTCGCCGCGTGCGCAACAATAAAGTAAATGCCCACTTTGTCTTGCCACACGTGCATAATAATATTACCACCTTGTCTCTCCACATGCCCAAACCCACATATATAGCCCGCCTTGTCACGCCGCATGTGCAAATATCAATAATAACAATAGCACAGACAACCCACGTGCAAACACCCCAATAATCCTCTCAACAACACCACGTGTGCCAAAACATAACAACACAATATAACAAGTCACACCACATGTGCCCATATGCCATAATATTTCCTCAAAAATAATTTTAATACCACAACCACACATATTCCTCGGCTCAACAACACTGAGTACAACAACAACAACAATAAAACCGGAGTACGACAAGTAAATCAACACAAGAATTGTAAAAACACAATGAAACGGAGGAACGAGCTCACAATGAAAGACATAACAAGTAATAGTGGACTCAAATAAGAATAACTCAACAATGATAGAGATAATGTGTAACAACGATATCAAATAAGAATAAGTCAACAATGGAATAGATAAAATGTAACAATGATTTCGAATAAGAATAACTCAACAATAAGAGAGATAACATGTAACGATGATTTCAAATAAGAATAACTCAACAATAAGAGAGATAACATGTAACAATGATTTCAAATAAGAATAACTCAACAATAAGAGAGGTAACATGTAACGACGATTTCAGGTAAGGATAAATAAACAATGGAAGGGAAAACATGGCAATAAAAGAGTCAACAACTTCAATTAAAGTATATAAGTGTATATTTGGCAATAAAGGGTAGAACATGAACCAATCAACTTCAATTAAAGCATGTAAGGATGAATTTAGCAATGGAGGATATAACATGTTAAGGCAACTTCATTTTAACGTCCATAAGAAACCTAAGAGTCTAAATGGTCAAATTTCCATATATAAGTCATGTACACACTCGTCACCTTGGGTATACGTCTTTCACGTAGTTCAAATAGTACAAACACACCAGTCCCTATGGGGTAGTTCCCCCACAATGTTAGGTAAGATACTTACCTCTAAAGCCCTCATTCAATACTCTAAAATAGCTTTTCTTTACAATTCGCCTCCACTCGGCTCAAATATAACCAAAATCGACTTAATAACATCAAATAATGTAAGAGAAATAAATTCTGATAAATAATGTAAGAGAAATCAATTCTGATCTTTGCAAAATTCCTCAAAAGTCAACAAAAGTAAACCTCGGGCCCACCCGGTCAAAACTCGGGTCCAAGGGTAGATTCCCACTACCTATAACCCCACGAGTCCATACATGTGTTTTGATTCAAAATCTGAGTCCAAATCGACTCTCAAAACTCAAATTCTCATTTTTCAAAATATCGACAAAGTTTCTCAAAATTTTACTTTGATTCTCATAATTTTGATGTTAAAACTCACATATAATCATGTAAAATAGTTGGAAATAAAACAAAATCACTTACCCAATGATTGTACATGAAAACCCCTCTTCAAAATCGCATGTCTAGGGTTCAAACATGTGAAAATGAGACTAAAATCCCATCCCTCAGCTTTTATGTCCACTTGTAGGTGTCGCAATTGCGACCCAGTATTCGCATTTGCGAACCCTGCAAATGCGAGAAACATATCGCAAAAGCGAAAAAACTCATATCCCTTCTACAGTCGCAAATGCCACATTATGTTCGCAAATGCGAACCATAGACACCTCGCAAATGCGACCTGTTTGATCGTAAATGCGAAAAAGCTTAACCAGCCCCACAATCACAAATGCGAACCTAGAAGACCTCCATCTAATATCGCAAATGCAACCTTTATCTTGCAAATGCAAGACCTGCACCTCCTGATCAAAACCAGCAACTAAAACATCTTTCAAACACTCTGAAATGCATCTGAAACTCACCCGAGCCCTCGAAACTCCAAACCAAACATCAACACAAGTCTAAAAATATAATACGAACTCACTCGCGCAAACAAATCATCAAAATAACATCCGAAATCATGAAACGGACCTCCAAAACACATGCAATCAACATGAAACTCAAGAACTTCTAAAAACACAATCGCGCGTCTGATTCCTATCAAATCAACTCGGAATCACGCCAAACTTTGCGAACAAGTTTTAAATGAAAAAACGCACCTATTCCAAGTAACGAAACAGAAATCCAAATACGATAGCTATGAATTCAATCAATGGTCAAACTTATCAAAATTCTAAGCCTTTAAATTGTGAACTCCCTGCAAAACAACACAAATCAACCTACAGACCTCCAAATTTGATTCCGGGCATATCCCTAAGTCCAAAATCACGATACAAACCTATCGGAGCCATCAAAACACCGTTCGGCGGTTGTTTTCACAAAAGTAAAAACTCAGTCAACATTTTCAACTTAAGCTTCTAAAGTGAGAATCACTCATCCAAATTCATCCCGAAACATCCAAAAATCAAATCTGACCATGCACGCAAGTCATAATACACAATATGCAGGCACTCGAGACCTCAAACCACTGAATGGAACCTTAAAGATCAAAACAACCGGTTGGGTTGTTATAAATCCCGTCCAAAATTAGCCTATACCGAGCTCCAAAACTTTGTGAGAAAAAGTAACTAAATTCCGAAATAAGAAAAAAAATGCATCAACTGTCCCATCTCGAATCGGATCCTAGATGATCCCAAAACTCACATTTGATAAGCCCAACATGATCCTTTTGAGATTACACCTTGGATAGCCTCTTGAATCGCCATATTTGGCCTTAAAATGATGGAGATATGATATTTTGAAGTTCTAAAAGAAATCAGAAAATTTCAGGGATATAAATGGCATTTTTGTAATTACTTACACCAAAGAAATCCAGCAATAAAAAAATCTTCATTTTAGCACCCCAAAACTCATTCGAAACCTCAAACTTCAAATCCTGCTCGCGCACTCAAAATGCCGAAACAGGTCATCTTGACCCGATATTGACCATGGTCAAACTTCAAATTCTTAACTACTAGTTTCTCAACCAATGATCCAAACACACCCGAGCCCCTTGGGACCGCATCCAATCATACCAACAAGTACAAATACATCATCCAAACTTATCCAAAACCTCAAAACACCCACGGGAACATCACAATAAAGAATCGAGGCTCATACCGAATAGAATTTCTCTTAAGTTGTTGAATCTTCATTCTTTCAAAAGAGTATATGAATCACACTTAAACACTTCGGATTACTTTCAAACATTGCACACAAGTTCAATCCAACTATATAGAACTATCTAAAGTCTCGGAACACCAATTGGAGTCCAATAACATCATAGTCAACTCTTGGTCAAACTTATGAACTCTTAAGTTCTTCAAATTTCCAACTTTCGACAAATTGTGTTGAATTCTTCTAGGAACCTCCGAAACTAAATCCGAACATACACATAAGTCCAAAATCATCATACGAATTTATCGAAACAATCAAAACCCGATTCCGAATATGTTTAGCCAAAAGTCAAACTTTGGTCAACTCTTCCAACTTAAAGCTTCTAAAACGAGAATCATTCTTCCAAATCAATCACGAACCGCTCGAAAACCAAAACTAACCTTACACGCAAGTCATAATACATATACGAAGCTACTCAAGTGGAACACTAAAGCTCAAAATGACCGGTCGGGTCGTTACATGATGGCACCTAACCATAATGCTAGGTAAGGCAAACATAGAACAAGGAAACCCAATGAAAGATTGTTATAATAAGAAATAAAATTGACTGAATTTTATACAATCTCGCAAGGGCTGGTAGTACAAGTCATGAGCCACTATAATTTGGACTTACAAAATTTGTATGAAGAATAAATAGGATACCTGTTTGAAGTTTACATAAACAGATATAAAATCCTAAACTACCATGAACAAGGGGTAACTCGAATCTGGAATGCAGGTACGTCTTCAATACAAGGCTCTGTCTTCCACAGCAACACAACTCCAAGATCTGCACATAAGGCACAGAAGTGTAGTATGAGTACAACCTATCTCATGTACTGAGTAAGTATCTTAACTAACCTCGGTGAACTAGTGACGAGGTTTTAAGTTAAGAGATTGTAACGACCCGGCCGGTCGTTTCGAGAGTTGTAGAACCATTCCCCCATTTTCTACTTCTTTTGTGCTTTATAGCTGTTATATGACTTATCGGGTTAGTTGGTTCGGGTCCAGAGAGAATTAAGGGTGAATTGAGACACTTAGTCTCATAATTGAAAGCTTAATTTAGAAAAGTCGATCGAATGTCAACTTATGTGTAAACAACCTCGGATTTGAATATTGAATGTTCTGTTAGCTCCGTTGGGTGACTCTGGACTTAGGAGCGTGTCCAGATTATAATTTGGAGGTCAGGAGTAGAATTAGGCTTGAAATGACGAAAGTTGGAATTTTGGAAAGTTTGACTGGTAGTGGACTTTTTGATATCGGGTCCGGATTCTGATTCTGGATGTTGCAGTAGGTTTGTGGGGTCATTTGTGACTTGTGTGCACAATTTGAGGTCAAACGGACGTGATTTGATAGGTTTCGGTGTCGTTTGTAGAATTTGGAAATTTCAAAGTTCATTAGTCTTGAATACGTATGTAATTCATGTTTTTGATGTTGTTTGAGGTTGTTTGAGGATTCGACTAAGTTCGTATGATGTTTTGGGGCTTGATGGTATGTTTGGTTGAGGTCCCGGGAGCCTCGGGTTGATTTTGGGTGATTAACAGGTCAAGATTTGAAGTTGTAAGGCTGCTGAAGTTTGGACTCAGCTGGTGTAATCGCACCTGCGGAAGTCTCATCGAAGGTGCGTGACCGCATAAGTGGGAGGTAAGCCGTAGAAGTGGCCAAGGGAGTGAAGCAGCAGAAGGTCACATGTGCAATGGTGTTCCCGCATCTGCGCGACCGCAGATGCGACAAAGTGCCGCTTAAGCGGATTTGGCCTTGAAGCTTAACTCCGAAGAAGTGGAGGTTTGTCTCGCAGAAGCAAGTGCGCTGGTGCAAACAAATGTGGTGCAGATACGGAGTTTGGCGCAGAAGCTATCTTTTGGGGCGCGCCTGCAAGACCACATAAGCGGCCAAGTTGCTGCAGGTGCGGAAGGCCTGGGCAAAGTCTTTAAATTCGAGACTTCGAGATTTTTCACCATTTCTAACATTTTAAGCTCGGATTTTGGAGGTTTTTGAGTGGAATTTCAAGGGGACTCTTGAGATAAGTTCCTTGTGTTCATTTTTCTTCAATAATTATGTTTCCCCACTGATTTCCCACCTAGATGGTGTGTTTTTGGGGTGTAAATTGGGGGTTTGTGGCTAGGGATTTGGAGAGTTCGGTTTGAGGATTTGAATGACCAATTGGTATCGGATTTTGGTGAATTTGGTATGGTTAGAATCGTGAGTGAATGTGCTTTTGGGTTTTTTGACTTTTGTCGGATTTCAAGACGTGGGCCCGGAGGCTGGGTTCAGGCCGATTTCGGATATTTGGCTATAATATAGTACCTTTCTTGTGGAATTGGTCCCTTTCGTCTATATTGATTGTATTGTATTAGTTGTGGCTAGATTTAGGACGTTTGGAAACTGATTTGAGAGGTAAAGGCATTTCGTAGTAGAGTTTTGCTCTGTTTAAGGTAATTAACACTTTCAAACTTAGTTCTGAGGGTTCGAAACCTCAAATTATATGTTATGTGATTGGTATTGAGGTAACGCACATGCCAAGTGGCGGGCGAGCAGGCGTGCACCGTGCGAATTGTGACCTGGTTGATTCCATGGAACCGTATAGTGACTATATCTTGTTGATATCCGTGTTTTCATCATGTGATAAAGTAATTGAGCTATCAATCATGCTAGATATTATGTTTAGGCTTTATGCCAGTACTGTTGGGACCCCTAGTGGTCGTTTCTTGCTGTCATCTCACTTATTTCATTGATATTTTTTATTTAGTCATATTCATGCATTTCATATCATATCTCGGTCTCGGTTGTTATTTATTGATACATCATATCATAGTTTCGGGCTAGTTTTTATGACATTGTGAGCCGGTGAGTGAGACTGGAGAGATTGGTGACTGAGTGAGGCCGCGAGCCTGATTATGAGTGACAATTATAGGATCGGACTGCACGCCACATCACTTATACTGATTTGTGATAGCGCTTGGGCTGTAGGAGCCCATACACACCACTAGCGAGCGTGGTTTATATTATTGAGGGATGGATCTTCCCTGAACATGGATCTTGTCCGAAGTACTTGATAACTGGAGATGGATCTTCTCCATAGGGCTGGATTGTCCATCCTCGGTACTGGGTGACTGATGGTCAGGGATGTATATATTCCGGGATGGATCTTCCCTGGGCCGTATGAGCTATATACAATACCGAGTGATTGAGCATTTGAGAGAGTGAGCACATGAGGCTGTCAGCATGGTGCATCACATACATTATGTGCATTGGCATGTAGAAGTGGAAGAGATATATTCTTCACATTGTTCAGACTTGATCTACTTTACTGTTTTGAACTATCTATTTAACTTGAAAGCATGCCTATGTTTCTGCATAGTTATTTTTATTTTATCTGTACAGGTTGAGTTCGTCACTACCTTTCAGTCCAAAGGTTGGACTTGTTACTTACTGAGTTGGTTGTACTCACGCTACAACCTGCACATCATGTGCAGATCCAGGTACTTCTGGTTACGGCGGCTGCTGATTGAGGAAACAGGATCTCGGAAACTATCGAGGTAGCTGCATGGCATTCCCAAGCATTGACTCTCCTTCATTATCTTTATATGTACTTTAGCATTTTTTTTACTCCTTAGACATTATAGTAGACTGTATTCTGACATAGATGCTCATGTACTCGGTGACACCTCGGTTTTGGGATAGATTGTATTGTGTTGTGGTTTTTTCGGTTCCAAAAAAGGGTTTTCTTAAATATTAATTGTTTCCACCTATATTTTTTAAAGCTGTTAATGTGTTGAGATAGTTGAGTAGTGGCTTGCCTAGTTCCACGATAGGCGTCATTACGATGGTTGGTTTTTGGGTCGTGACAAGTTGGTATCAGACCTAGGTTACATAGGTCTCACGAGTCATGAGTAGGTTTAGTAGAGTCTTGCGGATTGGTACAGAGACGTCTGTACTTATCTTCGAGAGCCTGCCGAACCCTTAGGAAATTACACATTCTTGTATTCTTGTCGTGTGGATTTGTTGATTTCGGTTACTAAACTTCTGCTATTCTATTCTCTCGCAGATGGTGAGAATACGTACTATTGGGCAGCATGGACAACCACCAGTACCACCAGCTAGGGAAGCGAGCAGCCGAAGTCGCGGTAGAGGCCGCAGAAGGGGCATAGGTGTAGCTTGCACAGCAGCTAGGGCAACATATGCTGATACACCAGTTGCCCCAGTTCAGGAGCAGGTTCCAGTTGTGGACGAGCCTGTGGGACCAGCTCAAACACCAGCTGTGCGCATTGTGATTCTAGGACATCAGGAGGCTTTGGCCCAGATATTGACAGTTTGCACTGGTGTTGCTCAGGTGGTTTCGGCTCAGGCCGCACCTATCACTTCTCAGGTCGGGGGAGGTACTCATACCCTAGTTGCCCGTACTCCAGATCAGGTAGTTCAGGGACATCAGATACTGGGGGCATTACCAGCCCAACCGGCTGCAGCTGCTTAGGCCCCGGTAGTCCCCGTTATGGCAGACGATGAGCAGAGGATGCTTGAGAGGTTTGGGAGGCTTTGATCTCCATCATTTAGTGGTGCTGAGTCAGAGGATGCTTAGGGTTTTCTTGATAGGTGCGAGTGGATACTTCAGATAGCGGGTATTCAGGAGACTAGTGGGGTCTCGTTCACTACTCTTTAGTTTTCTAGGGCTGCCTTCAAATGGTGAGAGGCTTATGAGAGGCACAAGCCGGTCGGTGCAGCACCACTTACATGGCCAGAGTTCTCTGTTCTCTTCTTGGAGAAGTTCGTGTCGCATCCTCGCAGAGAGAAACTGCATAGACAGTTTGAGAAACTTTGTTAGGATGGCATATCTGTGACGCAATACGAGATGAGGTTTTCCTGAGTTGGCTTGTAACGCAGTTTGGCTAGTTCCCACTGATAGGGAGAGGATTCGGAGGTTCATCGATGGCCTCACATATTAGTTGTGGTTGCTTATGACTAGGGAGAGGGTATCTGGTGCTACTTTTGATGAGGTTGTCGAAATTGCTCCGTAGATAGAGATGGTCTACAGTTAGGAGCGAGGTGAGAGGGAGGCCAAGAGGCCTCATGGACCAGGTTATTTCAGCAGCGTTCCTTTAGGGGGTCAGTTCTACCGCGGCAGGGGTCATCCTTACAGGCACGCTCAGACGAGTCATCCAGTCCCCTGTGGTGCATTATCTAGCCAGTGCCCTACTAGCTCAGAGTTCATCCCATGCACCTTTAGTTCAGGGCTCATCGGCACTTGGTTCTTCTAGCGGGTATTCTGGTGCTCGGGGCTCCCTCTAGTCCCCACCGCCATTCGTAGGGAGGGGTTGTTTCGAGTGTGGAGATATGGGTCATATCAAGAGGTATTGTCCCCGCCTTATGAGAGGTCCAGCTCAGCAGAGGAGTCAGCCTACGACTTCAGATCCCGTTACTTCACTGCCCGCTCAGCCAGCTCGGGGTGGAGCTTAGCCAGTTAGGGGTCGTCCTAGAGGGGGAGACCGATCAGGTGGCGGTCAGGCCCAATTCTATGCTATTTCTGCCAGACCAGATGCTATTGCTTCAGACACAGTGATCACCGATATTGTCTCAGTATGTCACCGAGATGCTTTTGTATTATTTGACCCTGGTTCCACCTATTCATATGTATCATCGTATTTTGCTCATTATCTGGATATGCCCCGTGAGTCTTTAGCTTCATCTATTCATGTATCTACGCCGGTAGACGATACTATTATTGTGGACCGTGTGTATCGGTTGTGTGTAGTGACTATTGGGGGATTGGAGACCAGAGTTGATCTCTTGCTGCTTAGTATCGTTGATTTCGATGTGATATTGGGTATGGATTGGTTGTCTCCATGTCATGCTATTTTGGACTGTCACCCTAAGACTGTAACGTTGGCGATGTCGGGGTTGCCGAGGATTGAGTGGAGAGGTTCTCTAGACTATGTTCCCAGTAGAATGATTTCATATTTGAAGGCCCAACAGATGATTGGGAAGGGTTGTTTATCTTATTTGGCCTTTGTGAGGGATGTTAGTGTTGATGCTCATACTATTGATTCTGTTCCGGTGGTGCAGGAATATCTGGATATGTTTCCTGCAGACCTGTCGGGCATGCCGCTCGATACGGATATTGACTTCGATATTGACTTGGTCCGGACACTCAGGCCATTTCTATTCCACCATATTGCATGGCACCAGCTTAGTTGAAGGAATTGAAGGACCAGCTTCAGGAACTCCTTGATAAGGGGTTTATTAGGGTGTGTCACCTTGGGGTGCACCGGTGTTGTTTGTGAAGAAGAAGGATGGTACTATGAGAATGTGCATTGATTACAGGCAGTTGAACAAAGTTACAATCAAGAACAAGTATCATTTGCCGCGTATTGAAGATCTGTTTGACCAGCTTCAGGGAGCAAGGCTATTCTCCAAGATTGATTTAAGGTCTGGGTATCACCAGTTGAAGATTCGGGACTCGGATATTCTAAAGACAGCCTTCAGGAGCCGTTATGGTCATTATGAGTTCCTTGTGATGTCGTTTGGGCTGACCAACACCCCAACAGTTTTCATGCATCTGATGGACAGTGTGTTTCAGCCTTATCTCGACTGATTTGTCATAGTGTTCATTGATGACATCCTAGTGTACTCTCGTAGCCAGGAGGAGCATGCCCAGCATCTGCAGATTGTGTTGCAGCAGTTGAGGGAGGAGAAGCTTTATGCCAAGTTCTCCAAGTGTGAGTTTTGGCTCAGTTCAGTGGCATTCTTAGGTCACGTGGTGTCCAGTGAGGGTATTCAGGTGGGTCCGAAGAAGATAGACGCGGTTCAGAGTTGGCCTAGGCCTTCCTCAGCTACAGAGATTCAGAGCTTTCTTGGCTTGGCAGGTTATTATCGTCGATTCGTGGAGGGATTCTCATCTATTGTATCGCCCTTGACCAAATTGACCCAAAAGGGTGCTCCTTTCAGGTGGTCGGATGAGTGTGAGGAGGGCTTTTAGAAGCTCAAGACTGCCTTAACCACAGCTCCAGTTCTAGTTTTGCCTTCAGCTTTAGGCTCTTATACAGTATATTATGATGCTTCTCGGATCGACATTGGGTGTGTGTTGATGCAGGAGGGTAGAGTGATTGCTTATGCTTCGTGCCAGTTGAAGCCTCATGAGAAGAACTACCTTATTCATGATTTGGAGCTAGCTGCCATCGTTCATGCATTGAAGATTTGGAGGCATTACCTCTACGGCGTGTCTTGTGAGGTGTTTACGAATCATCGGAGCCTCCAACACTTGTTTAAACAGAAGGATCTCAATCTGAGGCAGCAGAGATGGTTAGAGCTGCTAAAGGACTATGACATCACTATTCCGTATCATCCAGGGAAGGCCAATGTGGTGGCCGATGCCTTGAGTAGAAAATGCGGTGAGTATGGGTAGTCCTGCATTCATTCCCGTTGGGGAGAGACATTTTGCAGTTGATGTTCAGGCTTTGGCCAACCAGTTTATGAGATTGGATATTTCGGAGCCCAGTCAGGTTCTCACTTGTGTGGTTTCTCATTCTTCCTTATTTGATCGCATCAGAGAGTACCAGTATGATGATCCCCATTTGCTTGTCCTTAAGGACACGGCTCAACACGGTGATGCCAGATATGTGACTATTGGGGATGATGGGGTATTGATAATGTACGGTCGGATTTGTATGCCCAAAGTAGATGGGCTATGAGAGTTGATTCTTGAGGAGGCCCACAACTCGCGATATTCCATCCATCCGGGTGCCGCGAAGATGTACCAGGATTTGGGGCAGCACTATTGGTGGAGGAGAATGAAGAAAGATATATTTGGGTTTGTAGCTCGGTGTCTCAACTATCAGCAAGTGAAGTATGAGCATCAGAGACCGGGTGGATTGCTTAAGAATCTAGAGATTCCAGAGTGAAAGTGGAAGCGGATCACCATAAATTTTGTAGTTGGATTCCCACGGACTTCGAGGAAGTTCGATGCTATTTGGGTGATTGTGGATCGACCGACCAAGTTTGTGCACTTCATTCCAGTTGGTACTACCTATTCTTCAGAGCGGTTAGCTGGGATTTACATCCGAGAGATTGTTCGCCTTCACGGTGTGCCAGTTTCCATCATTTCAGATAGAGGCACGCCGTTTACATCACAGTTTTGGAGAGTTGGGCACCCAGGTTGAGTTGAGCACAACATTTCACCCTTAGACGGACGGGAAGTCCGAGCGCACTATTCAGATATTTGAGGATATGCTACGCGCTTGTGTCATTGATTTTGGGGGTTCTTGGGATCAGTTTTTGCCACTCGTAGAGTTTGCTTACAACAACAGTTATTAGTCGAGCATCCAGATGGCCCCGTGTGAGGCTTTGTATGGGAGACAGTGTAGATCTCCAGTGGGTTGGTTTGAGCCCGATGAGGCTAGGCTTTTGGGTACATACTTGGTTCAGGATGCATTGGACAAGGTTAAATTGATTCAGGAGCGGCTTCGCACGGCGCAGTCCAGACAGAAGTGTTATGCCGATAGGAAGGTCCGTGATATGTCTTACATGGTTGGGGAGAAGGTTATGCTGAAGGTTTCACCCATGAAGGGTGTTGTGAGGTTCGGGAAGAAGGGCAAGTTGAGCCCTCGGTTCATTGGGCCTTTTGAGGCACTTCATAGGATTGGGGAGGTGGCTTACAAGCTTGTCTTGCCACCTAGCTTGTCGAGGGTGCATCCAGTATTTCATGTTTCTATGCTCCAGAAGTATATCGGCATTCCATCTCATGTTTTGAATTTTAGCACGGCTCAGTTGGATGGTGATATGACTTATGATGTGGAGCCGGTGGCCATTTTAGATCGGCAGGTTCGGAAGTTGAGGTCAAAGGATATAGCTTCAGTAAAGGTGCAGTGGAGTGGTCAGCCCGTGGAGGAGGCTACTTGGGAGACCGAGTGGGATATGCGGAGCAGATATCCATGCCTATTTGAGACTCCAGGTATGTTTCTATTCCCGTTCGAGGATGAACATTTGATTAAGAGGGGGAGGATGCAATGACCCGGCCGGTTGTTTCGAGAGTTGTAGCCCCGTTCCACCATTTTCTTCTTCTTTTGTGCTTTATAGCTGTTATATGACTTATCGGGTTAGGTGATTCGGGTCCGGAGAAAATTTAGGGTGAATTGAGACACTTAGTCTCTTAATTGAAAGCTTAATTTAGAAAAGTCGATCAAATGTTAACTTATGTGTAAACAACCTCGGATTTGAATATTGATAGTTCTGTTAGCTCCGTTGGGTGATTCTGGACTTAAGAGCATGTCCCGATTATGATTTGGAGGTCAGGAGTAGAATTAGGCTTGAAATGGCGAAAATTGGAATTTTGGAAAGTTTGACCGGTAGTGGACTTTTTAATATCGGGTCCGGATTCCTATTCTGGATGTTGCAGTAGGTCCGTGGGCTCATTTGTGACTTGTGTGCAAAATTTGAGGTCAATCGGACGTGATTTGATAGGTTTCGGTGTCGTTTGTAAAATTTGGAAATTTCAAAGTTCATTAGGCTTGAATCCGTATGTAATTTGTGTTTTTGATGTTGTTTGAGGTGGTTTGAGGATTCGACTAAGTTCGTATGATGTTTTGGGGCTGGATGGTATGTTTGGTTGAGGTCCCGGGGGCCTCGGGTGATTAACAGGTCAAGATTTGAAGTTGTAAGGCTGCTAAAGTTTGGACTCAGCTGGTGTAATCGCACCTGCGGAAGTCTCATCGAAAGTGCGTGCCCGCATAAGTGGGAGGTAAGCCGCAGAAGCGGCCAAGAGAGTGAAGCAGCAGAAGGTCGCATGTGCAATGGTGTTCCCGCATCTGCGCGACCGCAGATGCGACAGAAGTGCCGCTTAAGCGGATTTGGCCTTGAAGCTTAACTCCGCAGAAGCGGAGGTTTATCTCGCAAAAGCGAGTGCGCTGGTGCGGAAAAATGTGGCGCAGGTGCGGAGTTTGGCACAGAAGTGGGCTTTGGGGCCTCACCTGCGAGACCGCAAAAGCGGGAAAGTTGTCGTATGTGCGCAAGGCCTGGGCAGAGTCTTAAAATGCGAGACTTCGAGATTTTTCACCATTTCTAACATTTTGAGCTCGGATTTTGGAGGTTTTGAGAGGATTTTCAAGGGGATTCTTGAGGTAAGTTCCTTGTGTTCATTTTTCTTCAATAATTATGTTTCCCCACTGATTTTCCAACTAGATGGTGTGTTTTTGGGGTGTAAATTGGGGGTGTGAGGCTAGGAATTTGGAGAGTTCGTTTTGAGGATTTGATGACCAATTGGTGTCGGATTTTGATGAATTTGGTATGGTAAACTCATGAGTGAATGGGCTTTCGGGTTTTGTGACTTTTGTCAGATTCGAGATGTGGGCCTGGGGGCCGGGTTTGGGTCGATTTGGGATTTTTGGCAATAATATAGTACTTTGCTTGTGGAATTGGTCCCTTTAGCCTATATTGAATGTATTGTACTACTTGTGGCTAGATTCGGGACGTTTGGAGACCGATTTGAGAGGCAAAGGCATTTTAGAGTAGAGTTTTGCTCGATTTGAGGTAAGTAACACTTTCAAACTTGGTTTTGAGGGTTTGAAACCCCGAATTATGTGTTATGTGATTGGTATTGAGGTGATGTACATGCCAAGTGACGGGCGTGCGGGCGTGCACCATGAAAATTGTGACCTGGTTGATTCCATGGTACCGTATAGTGACTTTATCTTATTGATATCCATGTTTTCATCATGTGATAAAGTAATTGAGCTGTCAATACCGCTAGATATCATGTTTAGGCTTTATGCCAGTACTGTGTGGACCTCTAGGGGTCGTTTCTTGCTGTCATCTCATTAATTTCATTGATATTTTGTATTCATTCATGTTCATGCATTTCATATCATATCTCGGTCTCAGTTGTTATTTATTGATACATCATATCATTGTTTCGGGCTATTTTTCATGATATTATGATCCCGTGAGTGAGACTGGAGAGATTGATGACTAAGTGAGACCGCGAGCCTGATTATGAGTGACAGTTATAGGATCGGACTGCACGCCGCAGCGCTTATACTGATTTGTGATAGCGCTTGGGTTGTAGGAGCCCCTCCGGAGTCTGTAAACAACCCTAGTGAGCGCGGTTGATATTATTAAGAGATAGATCTTCCCTAGACATGGATCTTGTCCGGAGTACTTGATACCTGGAGATGGATCTTCTCCATAGGGCTGGATTGGCCTTCCTCGGTACTGGGTGACTGATGGTTAGTGATGTATATATTTCGGGATGGATCTTCCCTGGGCCATATGAGCCATATACAGTACCAAGTGGTTGAGCATTTGAGAGCGTAAGCACATGAGGCTGTCAGCATGGTGCATCACATATAGTATGTGCATTGGCATGTTGAAGTAGAAGAGATATATTCTTCATATTGTTCAGACTTGATCTACTTTACTATTTTGAACTATCTATTTAACTTGAAAGAATGCCTATGTTTCTGCACAGTTATTTCTATTTTATCTGTACCGGTTGAGTTCGTAACTACCTTTCAGCCCAAAGGTTGGACTTGTTACTTACTGTGTTGGTTGTACTCACGCTACACCATACACCTCGTGTGCAGATCCAGGTATTTCTGGTTACGACAGCTGCTGATTGAGGAGATAGGATCTCGGAGACTATCGAGGTAGTTGCATGGTGTTCGCATGCTTTGACTCTCCTTCATTATCTTTATTTGTACTTCAAATTTTGTTTTACTCCTTAGACATTGTAGTAGACTGTATTCTGACATAGATGCTCATGTACTCGGTGACACCCCGGTTTTGGGATAGATTGTATTGTGTTGCAGGTTATTTTTGTTCCAAAAAGGGGTTTTCTTTAATATTAATTATTTCCGCCTATATTTTTAAAAGCTGTTAATGTGTTGAGATAGTTGAGTAGTGGCTTTTGGGTCATGACAGAGATTCACACTTATTATTTGTACCTGTGCAAATGATAAGTAGAAAAAGCAATAAGAGAAAGATACACAAATAATCACGTAATAAATGAAACAAGAATACAATGACAGAGGGTCCTAGAATATTATCACTTCTCAGTCTCACAACACAATACGCTAACAGAAATCAAAGGACAAGAATAACCATAATACATCTTCTCTGTTGCGGCGCACAACCCAATCCCATATATATATATATATATATATATATATAATAAACATTGTTGCAGCGTGCAACCCGATCCCATTATCAATAAATACTATTTCAGCATGCAACCTGATCCCATATAATAAACAATATTGCGGCGTGCAAACTGATCCAATATAATAAACATTGTTGCGGCGTGCAACCCGATCCCAATATCAATAAACATTGTTTCGATGCGTAACCCGATCCCATTATATAGTAATATCATATGAAATCACAACAACAACCAAACGTGGGATAAGTTCACAATGTAACACGGAGACAACAAACATGCGATATTCAACTAGGTAATACAACTCAATTAGAATAAGATGAGCAGTACAATTCGGTTTAGCAAAGGAGAGTAGGACATAAATCGAGTAAAGATGTTTGTCAAGTAAGAATAGGGAATGAATGAAGGCATTCAATATATGAAATCATGTAGCAAGTAGAAGCATGTAGCAAGTAAAGGCATTTAATAAGTGAAGGTATATGGTAATTAAAAGCATATAGTAAGTGAAGACATGTAGTAAGAGAAAACATGTAGTAAGTGAAAACATGTAGCAGGTTATGGCATCTAATATGTAACTCACATGACAATAAAAGGCATGTAACAGGTATGGACTAATAACAAGTAAAGGCATGAATTCGAAGAAGCTTTGTAGCAGAGGTGTTACAATGACAGACAAGGTAAAGACATAGCTATAACGATAACATGCCAAATAGAAAACATAAAGGTAACTACATAAGGAACTCAATGGGAGATATCTTACAAGTTAGCAGACACTTATAGAAACCATAGAAAAGGGCATGTAAGTGTTTAACGGATGAATAATCACAATAGAATTCCAACTTCGTTTTTTTTCTCATGGTAATAACCAACAAACCAATCTCATTTCAAATCGCATGGAAATACTCATCGTGCTAACATCTTATCAACCGCATGGAAATACCCATCGTGCCAAATATAGCCCTAAAGCCCTAATCACCATCACTTATGATGAATAAAGAAGCTCAATAAATGTGGAAATGACAAGTATAGATATAGATTCGTGATACCATGATCAAGTTAAGTATCCAACGAATCTAAAAAAATAGCACATTAACTCATTTTTAAGATGTCATATATTCTAGCATGATTTCTAACACAGTTAATTGAATTTATTAGTTGCCAAATTAAATGAAGCATAGGTTAAGGATCATCAAGTTCAACAAAGTCATAAAGAAGCATATAATTTCCCCATCCCGAGCATGGAAATCTTGGCACATGCATATACGCTCATCACCTCGTATATGCATCACCCCCGCATGTATCAAACAGTATCAATTAGTAGGAAAAATTCCCTCAACAAATCGAGACATGACAATTACATTATTTCGGAATAATTTCCGAAATCCAATACTTTATTCCTTATAAATAATCCTCAAAACGATCAATACCTAGTCAAATATCATCTAACTATAACGACCCGACCGGTCGTTTTTTGTATTTGTGCACTGTTTCCCCTTTAGATTCTTCACACATGTGTGTTTATTATTTTGAAGTGGACCTTTTGGCTCTTGGCTTAGAAGCCTAAGTTGATTATGTTGGCCAATGTTTGACTTTTGTGAAAATGACCCCGGAATAGTATTTTGATGGATCCGATAGTTTTGTATCGTGGTTTTGGACTTGGGAGTATGCCCGAAATTAAATTCAGAGGTGTTTTGCCAAAATTAATATTTTGAGGTTTAGAAGTTTGACCGTAGGTTGACCTTTGGCTATTGGGTTCAGAATTTGATTTTGGAAGTTGGAATAGGTCTGTTATGCTATTTAGAACTTGTCTGCAAAATTTGGTATTAATTGGAGTAGATTTGATAGGATTTGGACGCTTGGTTGCAATTCTTGAAGTTTACTTTGAAATTCATGCATTTTGGTATCTGATTCGTAGTTACAGTGGTTATTTCCATATTTTGATCGTGTGAGTGAGTTTGTATGATATTTTTAGACTAGTTTGGATGTTTGGTTTGGAGCCCCGAGGGCACAGATGAGTTTCGGACGTGTTTCGGAATATTTTGGACTGAAAACAGAAAATCTGGTGTGCTGCTACTTTGTTATCGCAATTGTGAGCATCAGATTTGCAATTGCAAAAATGGCAGGGGAGGGTCAGGTATCGCAAATGTGATGCCTAGTTCGAATTTGCGAGGTATGGGTCTGGGTAGGAAACTTTGCATTTGCGATGAAATTGTCGCATTTGAGAAGGGAACAAGATCCGAATTTGCGAACCCACAGTCGCATTTGCGAGGTTTCCCTTGAGTTTGTCAGCTCTGCAATTGCAAGAAATTCTTCGTAATTGCGAGGGTTCACAACAGTGTCGTAATTGCGACGTCTGCAACTGAACAAAAGATAGAAAAGTCGGGATTTAGGTCTCATTCTCATATTTTAGAACCCTAGGCTCGCTAGGAGGCGATTTGGAGAGAGAATTTTCATCAACAAACTTTTGGTAAGTGATTCTAATCAATTTCTAACTATATTTCATGATTATATCTTAGATTTAACATCAAATTTATGAGAATCAAAGAGGAAAATTGGAAATATTTGTCAAGTTTTTGAAAAATGAAGAATTGAGTTTGAGAGTCGATTTGGACTTGGATTTGAAAATTAATCACATAAATGGACTTGTGGGGATATGGGTAGTCGGAATCTACCCTTGGACCCGAGTTTTGACCGGGTAGGGCCGGAGTTGACTTTTGTTGACCTTTTGAAAATTTTGTAAAGATCAAAGCTTTATTTATTGTAATTGTTTTCCCTTGCATTGTTTGGTGTTATTAAGTCATTTTTATATTAGATTTGAGCCGTGTGGAGGCAAATTTTAGGGGAAAAGCTATTTTCGAAGGTTGAATTGGCCTAGTTAAGGCATATATCTTGCCTAACTTTGTGTGGGGGAACTACCCCTTAGGATTTGGGATTGATTGTGCTATTTGTGGTATGTGAAAGCCGTGTACGCAAGGTGATGAGTGGGTGCACGGGCTATATGTGGTATTTGACCGATTTAGGCTATTTAGACTCTTTTCATGCCTTTAATTGAACTGTCATAACATGTTATATTTCTTATTGTTGATCTACTCTTACATGTGTTAATCTACCCTTATATGCTTATTTGACATTGTTAGCACTTGTTCTACCCCTTACTTGTTATCTTGCTCTTATATGCCTTAGTTGAAGTTATTGCCTCCTTTATTGCCTTATTACATAATTAATTGTTGTATTACTTTACTTGAAGTTATTATTTCGTGAAATATCTTCTTGTTGAGTTATTGGTGTAGAAGTTGTGAAAGTCATTATCACATTGAGGTGAAGCTGTTAATTGTTAAGATATCTTTCTTGTTGAGAAATTCACATTCATTTTTGTTATTGTTGAGATTCTTGTATATATTGTGGTTGACCCATGGGCTATTTGTTACGGAAACTTTGATAGTGTTGATTCTTTTGGCAAGTTATGGCATATGGGCACTTATGGTGCGAGTTGTGATTCTGTTGTGATACTGATACGCATGCGGCGGTATAAGGCTAGGGTTTGATACGCATGCGATGAGATAATGTGGACTTGATACGCGTGTTGCTAGTAGGAGAACTACTTGAAAATACGCGGTGTGATAAGGTGGGCTAAAACGCGGGTAGCTATTTCGAAAAAAAATGATTTTCAAAACTAAATGCAAGGCTCCCCCAATGATATAAGGAAACATTGTGATTGATATTAAGAAATGTGAATACGAGGCGGTACCTTGGTTGTGATTCTTGATGTGCATTTCATATTGAACAAAGTTATTGGGTGTACAGTTCTTGTTACTTTTATTCTTCCTTGTCTTAGTAGTTTTGTTAGTATTTCATTATTTATGATTTTCGTTATTTACTTCCTTCTTGTTGTAGTCATGCTTACAGTTCTGTGATAAGTTTACGTTATAAATGACCTTGTTATCATACATTTCTTCGCTTTTTAGTACTTCTCGTTAGTATATTTTTGTTCTATTTATCTTTTCCTAGTAGGTGTCTTCACCTGGCCTCGTCACTACTCTACCGAGGTTAGGCTTAATATTTACTAGGTACCGTTGTGGTATACTCATAGTACGCTTCTGCACATCTTTTGTGCAGATCCTGGTATGTCTGCCCATGCTGGACGCTAGTGAGTGGTTGATTAGCTGCTCTTCGGAGACTTCAAGGTATACCTGCTCGACGTCCGCAGGCCTCGAAATCACCTTCTGTTTAGACTTTCTACTATTTATTTCTTGTTCCAAATCAGTATTGTATTACGAGACTATTAGTACAATCGTGTAGTGTTTATGACTCTGTTCCACCAAGTTTTGAGGAGTTGTTGTCATCTATACTATTGAGTTCTATTATGTTAGCTACATGGTTTAATTTGAAGATTTATTATTATTTCTGTTATTTCTCTATACATGTTAGGCTTATCTAGTCTTAGAGACTACGAGTTATCACGACATCCTAAGGTGGAAAATTGGGGCCGTGACACCAACGAAGCCAAATAATGCTAAAGGAAACATCCCCAATCAATAAAGGTTCAATCTTTGCCAAAAAATCGAAAGTCAACTAAAGTCAACCCGGGGCCTACGCGGTCGAAATTCAAGATTTGGACCAAAACTCGATTACCCATTCACCCCTGAACTCGGATATATAATCTCAATTCGAAATCTGACCTCAATGTGAGGTCTAATCTCAATTTTATAAAATTCCTAAATTTTACCCAAAACCCCAAATTTCTACCATGAAATTCATAGATTTGATGTTAAAAGTTCATGAAAACTAGTGAAACATTAATGCAAAATGAATTAAAGTTGCTTACCAATAAATTTGGAGAGAAAACGTTCTTCCAAAATAGCATCTAGAGTGTTTAGGGTTGAGAAATAGTGTAAAATGAGCTAAATCTCGACTTTTTCCTCTTTTACCCAACTGCAGACGTCGTAATTTTGCAATTGCGATGTTTGCAAAAGCGAACCACTGTCTGCAAAAGTAAACAGCTTTCCAACCCACTAATGTTGCATTTGCGACCAAAAACCTTGCATTTGCAAAGCCTCTCCTATCGCAAATGCGGCCCTGGCTTCACATTTGTGAAGCCTCCTATTCTGGCCCTTGATTGCAAAATCAAAATCCCTCCATACACAAACTCCATCCAGACTTCTCATTTGCGAGGTCATCATTCCCAACCCATGTTCTACAAATGCGAGCCTGACTCCACAAAACCGAAGCTCGCATTTACGAGCAAGTCTTTGCATTTGTGAGACATGGAGCCTAGCTGCATCATATGTTACACAAGCTATCATTTCCTTTTCATAACTCATCTGAGCCCCTCGGGATCCAAACCAAACATGCCCACAAGTATAATAACATCAAACAAACTCGCTCGCTACCTCAAATTATCAAAATAACATCTAAAACTACAGATCGATCATCAAAACTTCTGATTTTCATGTTTAAAACAAAATTTTCCCAACTTTCATATAATGTGCCAAAACACGGTCGGGTCACCCAGGACTCCAATCAAACATACGTACAAGTCTAAAATCATCATGTGAACCTACTGGAATCGTTAAAATACCAATCGAAGGTCGTTTACCAAAAATATTGAACGCGGTCAACTCTAATGATTTCTAAAGTCAAAAATCTCATTTTTGTTAAAAAAAATTCACATTTACATTTTTCGAAAACTAACACAGACCATACGTGCAACTTATAAATCATCAAATAGAGCTAGGAAATATCTCAAAACACAGAAAGGAAAGCTAGTGATCAAAATGGCCGGTTGGATCGTTATAGAGAAAAATAAAGTCATGAGATATAAAGCACGACTTGTGCACGAGGATTTTTGTAAAGGACTGACATTGATTATATGGAGACATATTCTCATGTTGTGGATGCAATTACCTTCAAGTATGTAATAAATCAAGCAGTTCATGAAAAGCTTTATATGCGGCTGTTGGACGTTGTCCCAGCTTATTTATGTGGCTCATTGGACAACAATTGTTTTATGAAAATCCCCGAATGATTCAAAGCTCCTGAAATATGCAAGTGTTCCATAGAAACTTATTCAGTAAAGCTTCAGAAATACGTATACGGCTTGAAGCAATCAGCACAGATGTGGTACAATCTCCTTAGCAAGTATTTGCTTAAGGAAGGGTACAAAAATGATCCTATTTGTCTTATGTATTTCGAAAGAGGTCTGGATATAAATTAGTTATTATAGATATGTATGTTGATGACTTGAATATTATTGGCACTCCTAAAGAGTTTCTAAACGCTGTAGAGTGCTTGAAGAAAGAGTTTGAAATGAAAGATCTTGGTAAGACAAAATTTTGTCTTAACTTACAAATTGAACATGTGATAAATGTACTACTTTTCCATCAATCAATATATACTGAAAATGTTTTAAAGTGATTTTACATTGATAAAGCACATTCATTGAATACCCCGCTTGATGTGAGATCGTTTGACACAAATAAAGTTCTATTTCGGCCTAAAAAATGATGAAAAGTTCGTTGGTGATGAAATTCCAAATATTAGTGCCATTGGGGCACTAACATATCTTACCAACAATACTCGACCAGATGTTGCTTTTGTAATAAGATTATTAGCAAGATTCAGCTTCTCTCCAACAAGAAGACATTGGAATGGTGTTAAGCATATATTTAGATATCTTTTGGGGAACTATAAATATGGGATTGTTTATAGATGCAGGTTATTTGTCTGATACATATAAAGTCCGATCTCAAACATGCTTTTTGGTTACATATGGAGGTACATCTATATCAAGTCATTCAATGAAACAAACAATAGCGGCTACTTCTTCAAATCATGCCGAGATAATAGCAATTCATGAAACCAGTCGCGAATGTATTTGTTTGAGATTTATGACTCAACATATTCAGGAAATGTGTGGTTGTCACGACCCAAAACTCTAACCTATCATGCTGGCACCTATCGATGGTACTAGGCTAGCCGACCTTTCAAAATACTTCAATATTTCATAAAAAGGATAATTCAAAACTTTTTCATACCAGAAATTTTAACAAAATCCGGAGTTGGATTCAAAATAAAATACGGAAAGATAGTGTTATATCCCGTACTTTAATATTAGAATTAGTCGTAGTAATCCATATGAGTTAGAAAGGGTTAAGACCATTCATGAGATTTTAGAGGATTGGTGACTATGTTATTGTAAGACTCCGTAAGTTTAATAACATTGATACTGTTAGATACATTTTGATATGGTATTTATTTTGAGTGGAACATTTATTATAGAAAAATGTTTAAAAAGTATGATTTTATATAGTTATTAATATTACTACTTTCGAAAATGCTTTAAATTATACACATAATATAAGAAAGTTTATGAAATTTTTTTTATTTTAAAGATAGAAATTATTTTCTCACAAAAAAAGAAGGTTATCTTTTTACCATTTTAAGAATTAACCGTACGAGAATTTTTACTTTTTATATGAGATTAGGAAAATTATAAGTTGAGAAAATATATGTATTTTTACATGGATGTTTTAATAAAATAATAGTGTATGTATTTATTTTATATGGTACCACATGACCATGATAGTAGGGTACATAAAGTATGTTACAAATGAATAGTATTTTAAGTAAGTTGAGATAATTCTTAATTATGTGAATAATTAGGTAATTAATGAATTTTAGCGGGAAATTAATTAAAAAATTTTGGATAAGGTTAAATAACCTCACGTGGCAGATTTTGCCTTAGAAAAAAATTGTGACTCATGCACTCATTAACATATGTGGCATGATTAAAATGGTACTTTGAGAAGGGATAGCTGGCGGGTAGTGAGGGAACATAGGAATTATTTTACTCCTTTCCATTCACTTTAGATTTAAGGAGCTTAGTTAGACTTGGATTTCATTGTGAATAGAATCTTCTAGCATTTTGGCACTTTTTATATCAAAACAAATATAGAATCTCTAGCTAAGGTGGAACCCTTTTTGTATTGCCAAGGTAGAATCTCCTTTGTATTGCCAAAGCACTTGTTGCACACTATTTCTAACAGGGTTCTGTCGTCTGATGCTTGCTTCATTTTAAGCGTCATGTTAAAGAATTTATATCAGCATGATGTTAAGTAATTCGGCTGGCCTTTGGTCTCATCGTGAATAAGACTAGAATATTCCACCATTCTGGCACATGATATCGAGAAAAATAAATCGACAATTTCCCAAGAGAGCTGAGTTTGCATCAATCACTCACAGACTCTTTCTAACTTTGTTTCCTTCTACTTTTGCAAATCCTAAAGAGTACGGTGTAATCTTTCTCAAGAGAATCGATTCAGGTATGTTAAGGCTAATCCTTTCTTCTTTTGGCATGATCCAAGTAACGATACGTAAACGTAATGTTATTCCATAAATGGTTCTACTCTTAACAGTTAAGGATGTCTATTTTATTCATTCATGTAAAATGATATTCAAACATGTCTAATTATGCCCCTAAGTGCCTAATGGGGTATATGATAGAGATGTTAATGTTTATAATAATACATGTACATGCATCTTCATGCATTTACCACCGTGCTACAGCCGGTCGGGCAGTTACTACCGATTGGACAGTTATGTATCATTATTTACCAACGGTCGGGCAGTCACGCATTTACCACCGAGCTACGGCCGGTTGGGCAGTTACACATTTACCACCGAGCTACGGTCGGTTGGGCAGTTACACATTTACCACCGAGCTACGGCCGATCGGGCAGTCGTGCATTTACCACCGAGCTACGGCCGGTTGGGCAGTTACACATTAACCACCGAGCTACGGCCGGTTGGGCAGTCATGCATCATACGATATGGATAATAGTCTCAAAGAGAAGCATTATATATATATATATATATATATATATATATATATATATATATATATATATATATATATATATATATATATATATATATATAGTATAATAAGTATGCATATACGGTGGCACTTCAGAGATTCAGGTTGATTCTTATATGTCTTTAAAGTAATGTTAACTTATTGTTATGTTTCAGTTCTGCCTTACATACTCAGTACATTATTCTTACTGACGTCCTTTTGTTGGGGACGCTGCATTCATGCCTACAGGTATAGATAATCGGTTTGACGGGCCCTCATAGTAGACAAGGTTAGCATTCAGCGAAGGATCGGTAAGACTCCACTTCATTTGGAGTGCAGCCCAGTCTATGAGTCATCATGTCAGAGTTTGGCTACAGACTTATGGTTAGGCCGGTGCCCTGTCCTGTTTGATGTTTAATACTCTTAGAGGCTTTGTAGACAGATGTTCATTTTGTACAGTATGTCAGAAACCTTGACGGCCCATATGTATTCATGTTTTAAGGAAAATGGTTCAGTGATGCAGTGTTTACCCACTTATAGTTATACATTACGAGTTCGTGGCCATGTTGGCCCATAATAGTTAGAAAAAAAAAAGAGTTACAGAGTGGTTCGCCCGGGCCAGTACAACACTGGGTGCCAGCCACGCCTCCCCAGGTTTGGGGCATGACAGATAGCCCCAAACATCTAATTGTCACCAAGTCATGAGCATCAAGATATCCAGTCTGATAAAAGCAGTGTCTAAGTATCAATACATAAAAGAAAGAAAACATAGAATGAGAGACAAGGTCTGCGGACGCCGGCAGCTACCTCGTTATCTCCGGTACTCGATCGCGCACGAACTCAACGACCTCCATGATCAAACACACCAGGATCTGCACATGAAGTGCAGGGTGTAGCATGAGTACAACCAACTCAGCAAGTAACAGAAATAAATAAGGAACTGAGAAGCAGTGACGAGCTATACAATTACAGTTAATTTTCAATAATTCCAGCAAAGAATAGACATGCTTTCACATCCGGCAGTTTAAGTCCAATCAGTTTTATACAGTTAAAGTTCAGGTAATCTAGATATAGAATCTTTCAGAAATTTCACAACAATGACAGATAGCAACTAAGTGCATCAACAAATGAAAAAGCAAGTACAGCCTCTCATGGCAACAGTCACTCAACTCGTCACAACAGCTCAAATCACTCGGCTCTCAGCCCTCAGTACTCACACTCAATAGGTACATGCGCTCACTGGGGGTGTGCAGACTCAGGAGGGGCTCCTTTCAGCCCAAGCGCTATATCCGCACGAATAACTCACGTGTTGCACGGACAACTCACGTGCTATAGTATCAATATGTGGATCTTCACGGACAACTCACGTGCCATAGTATCAATACCTCACAGACAGGCCCTCGGCCTCACTCGGTTATCAACCTCTCTAGTCTCTGAGGCTCTCGAAAATAACAAAGATCGGCCCAAACAGAGATAACATAGTGTGTCAACAAGAATCAAGAAGAGGCTGTGATATGATACGCAAGTAAAACCATAATTGAGTACAAGACAGCAATTAGCAAGTAATTCACAAGGAGAGCATATAGCTAGCAACAAGTTATTCAACTTTACAGTTTCACAGAATGGACTAAGTCCCAATTCCTACGGTGCACGCCCATACGCCCGTCACTTCGCATGTGCGTCACCTCCAAAATACTCACATAATCCAATAATCCGGGCTTTCATACCCTCAGGACTAGATTTAAAAATGTTACTTACCTCAAACCACGCAAAATCCTACTCCGCAATACCTTTTTCCCCTCGAATCAATCTCCAAACGCCCTGAATCTAGCCATAAGCAGTACGATATAATTAATATAGGCTAAAAGAATGAATTCCACAAGAAAAACACTCAATTGTAAGTCAAAATCCAAAATAGGCTCAACCCGGCCCCCGGGCCCACGCCTCGAAATCTGACAAAAGTAACAAAACCCGAAAGTCCATTCACTCACGAGTCTATCCATACTAAATTCATCAAAATCCGATATCATTTGGTCCTCCAAATCCCCAAAATCCACTTTCCAATTCTCAAGCCCTGAACCCCCAAATTTCACTTCAAAATCTCGCTAATTAGGTAGGAAAATCAGTGGGGAATCAAGATTTATGATACAAAACGAGTACAAGAAGCTTACTTTAATAATCCCCTCGAAAATCTTCTTCAAAATCGCCTATGTCCGAGTCTCAAAGGGTAAAATAAGACTAAAATCGCGAAGCCTTGCTTTTAAACCTTCTGCCCAGACTTTTCGCATCTGCGGACTCACTGTCACATCTACGACGTCGCACCTGTGAAAAATCCATCGCAGGTGCGGATTCCACTTGAAATCCTAGATTCCACTCCTGTGGCTACAAGACCGCATCTGCGCCTATCGCAGGTGCGGAAACCCATCGCACCTGCGACTAAAACTCGCACCTGCACCTAGCTGCCCGCTTTTGCGACCATCGCAGGTGTGGGAAAATATTCGAACTTGCAGCTTCTGCTCAACTCACCCTTGGGCGCTTCTACGGTCCCATCTCCGCTTCTGCGAGCTCGCACCTACGGTTCCCACTCCGCAGGTATGGTCACACCAGTAGCAGCAGCAGTTCAGCTAAACTCACAAAATCAACCGGATGCGAACTTAGTCGAACCCGAAATGTTTGGTATGTTTGGTTGAGTCTCACAAACGATGCTGAAACCTATCAAACCACGTCCGATTGACCTCAAATTTTGCACACAAGTCATATCCAGCATTACAGACCTACTCCAACTTCCAGAATCGAAATCCGACCCCGATATCAAAATTTTCACTACTGGCCAAATTCGCCAAAATTCTAACTTTTGCCAATTCAAGTCTAATTCTACTACGGACCTCCAAATTACATTTTGGACACGCTCCTAAGTCCAAAATCATACAACGGAGCTAACAGAATTCCATTCCGGAGTCGTCTTCACATAGTTTCGATCATGGTCAGAAATCCTAAGACTTAAACTTCCGTTTTAGGGACTAAGTGTCCCTAAACACTCCGAACCCAAAAATAAAACTTCCCGGCAAGTCACATAAGCAGAAATAAACATGGGAGAAGCAGAAAATAGGGAGGTCGGGGTTAATACACTCAAAATGACCGGTCGGGTCGTTATAGTAGTTTATCTATGAAAAAGGACAATCCAACTACATTATATGAAGATAATATTGCTTGCATTGCTCGACTGTAAGGATGATATATCAAAGGAGGCAGAACAAAGTACATTTCACCAAAAATTAAATCACGTATGATCTTCAATAGAATGGTGAAATCAATGTTCAACAAATTCGTTCATATGATAATTTGGCTGATCTGTTCACTAAGGCATTGCAACCCTCAATATTTGAGAAGTTGAGACACAAGATCCGAATGTGCCATCTCCGAGAAATAAAGTGATATTTTCATAAGGGGAGTAAGATATACGCTGCACTCTTTTTTCTTAGCCTAGGTTTTGTCCCATTAGATTTTTCTGGCAAGGTTTTTAATGAGGCAGCAGACAAAGCGTATTACACATGCGTGTACTCTGTTTCCTTCACTAAGATTTTTTTCATAGAATATTTTCTTAGTAAGAATTAACGAGGCATGTTATCTATTTTTGGGCATCCAAGCAGGAGTATTGTAAATTACTAGTTAATGTGGATGTCCACTACTCCACTGCTTTCATTCATGATTTAAATAACCATCCACTACTCCTCATTATTATGATTATTACTCTCACACCTCCATAACCTCCCCATGATCTTTCCCATGATCCCAATTGTTAATGTAGTATTTATAGCTACATTTTTGTAAGCCTCTATCCAATAGTATAAATAGAGACATAAAATGTGATATAGGACACACTAGAATGAAATAAGAAATCTATCTTCCTCTTTATTACTCTTGTCTATTTGCTTGGGTGATATTGCATTTTGAGCTTATCTTAACACATTACGGGCTTTGTTCATAATCGAACCACTGAATTCTGAACACAATTAACAGGAAAAAAAAAAGAAAAAAGTATGTAGTTATTGCAGTTCGACTAGCTACGTGTAGATGCAAGTTTTTAATTCCAATTCAAACACAATTACGACGTGAGATGAAACAAAGAATATAATTTTTCTTCTATGCGGCCCCACTTTTAAAAAAGAAGAATTTTCAGAAACCACTATTGTTTAGTGGCTATTAACTTCCTATAGCAATCATATACATAATTACTTCCTATAGCTACCTTTAAGTTGTTATGGTAATGTATTCGATGTATTCGTGCTACAGTATTCATAAATACAGTAGCAAAAATTGGCTAAAACACAGGACAGTCCAGTTGTCAGCCGCTATATTCACATGTAATCGTGCCATGTATTCATGAATACAGTATGACAATCAACGTAATGATAGGCATCTCCAGTTGTTTAATAATGAAAAGCTGCTAATTTAACGTGATACACTCCTAATATAAATCAACTAAATCAATTATAACACGCAACATTATCAATCCAATTAATCAGAAGATTTATCGGATGCTAAACACCAAATAATAGAGCATTCTTCAGAGTTTCAGCCCCTCTTTTTTTTCTGATACAGTTCAAGGTTTTTTTTTCTAATATTGTTCGAGGTTCTGATCGGAATTGATACAAGTATCTACAGAAATAATTTGAAATTTGATTTTCTAGATGGCAAGTTTAACAGTGCTAATCCGTCATTCTAGTAAGTGGAACATTGAAAATTGTTATGTCGATTATTCGATTGATAAGATATTGATAAAGGAGTATACGTCGTACAATAATTTGGTTGCTTCAATTTCGAAGCAACTTGGCATAGATTTGAGCTCCAAGTCACTTAAAATTGAATACAAAGTGGAAGGAAATTTCACGCCTATGGAAATACACAACAATATGGGCTATAGGGTGTATGTAGAGTTAAAAAAGGAGAACAGAGCATTCAGGATGTATCCATTGTGTATAACTACATTGGATAAAGAAATTATAGATGGAGGAAGTTTATTTCAAAGAGACATAATGCAACTTGACGCAACCGATGGGGTGAATAAATTTGATACAGTTGATACACTTGTACTTGCATTTTTAAACTCAGGTGAACCAATTGAGGTTTTCAAACCGGAAAGGGATTTAATTATTTCAAATACTAATCAAAAAGAGGTGATGGTTGGACAAGTATTTAAGGATAAGGCCACATTGAATGCGGTGATGTAGCAATATGTAATTGCTGAAAGGTTTCAATTCCGTGTTGATAGGTCAAATGCTATCAGGTTTGAGTGTTATTACTTACAACCTCTTCACCAATATGTTGTATTCAACTGTATGTATATGTATTCGTAATAGTTTTATAGTGTATTCATGGCAGCATATTATTATACAACATATATTATGTTATATTCATAATATATGCTTTCTTTCATGATATGTTTCTGTATTAATGTTTTTAATTGAATGTGCTGAAACAATTATAGGTTTGTGAACTATTTATATTAATGTGTTCATAATACATTGTTGTATACAAATATATTCAACATTTTTTTATGGTGTATTCATGTAACATACATTGTATTTCATTGTATGTTTCTTTCAAAACTTTGTTGAAAAATGAAATTGTTGTGTGTCTGTGGTTAGAAGACACTTAGCCGAATCAGCTATAGGAGTACTTCATTTCCTGTTTCTAAAATATTCATAATGTCACGTTTATACAACGATATTTAACATTAACCTACCATCATCTGTATATATTTTATCCATACATAACCAATTGTATTTGTAACACAACTGTGTTTGCAACTATACCTTGTTATGTATTTATGAGGATTATGAATGGAAATTTAAGGCTTCTAGTATTAACAAATCACAAATGTTCAAAGTAAGGGATTTCAATGATAAGCATACATGTCCATTGAAGGATAAGGTGTATGAGCAACATCAAGCAACCAGTAGGTTGATTGGGGGAATGATTAGGTCCAAGTTTACTAGTCGTAAGAGGAAATACATGCCAAAGGATATAATTGATGATATGAAATCAAACTTTTGTGTAGATGTTAGTTACATGTTTGCGTGGCGCGCTAGAGAAAAGGGAGTGAACTTTTTGAGGGGTGAACTAGCTGATTCATACAATAAATTACCAGGGTACTTATATACATTGGATATGACTTATCCTGGTTCACATCTTAGAATGGAAAACTCTCCTAAAAATGAGTTCATGTATCTGTATATATTGTTGTATGCTTTTATAAAGGGGTTCAATTACTATAGACCCATCGTCGTTATGGATGGAAGCCACCTAAAATCAGCATACATAGGGACATTCGTCTCGACTAGCACGTTGGATGGTGCAGGTTAGTCAGTTAAAAAAATACATACAAGTTAGATTAACATAAAAAATGCTATTTTGATTTTTTAATACAGCTGTAATGATATTTTTTATCTGTATGATATTGTATTTATAGGACATTTATTGCCATTAGCATAAGTTGTAGTTGATTCAAAGAATGATGTTGCTTAGTTGTGGTTCTTTGAGCAATTTAAGGTGGCTTATGGTTAGCGGGAAAACATGTGCATTATTTTGGATAAGAATGAGAGAATTATCAAATCTGTATCCAGAGTGTATCCTAACGTACCCCATTTTGCTTGTATATGGCATCTATGGAACAACGTATATAATAAATTCAAAAAATATCATGAGAAGTTGAGCGAGGTATACTTTTCAATGGCAAAAGCATACACATAGGATTAATTTGATAGTCTAATAGAAAAGGTGGAGAATCTAGATATTCGGGTGAAAGATTACTTGGAACTAGTTGGATACGAAAAGTGGGCTAGATTCTATGCACCTGTTAACTGGTGATGGGCAATGGCGTCAAATATTGCAGAGTCAATCAATTCGGCACTTTTATCTGTAATGACCCGACCGGTCGTTTTACTTTCTAGATCTCCATTCCCCTAAATAAGACTCCTCGTATGTGCTTGTACTATTTTATGACTTGCGGGGATGGTTAGGTCAGGTTTGGAAGAGTTCGAGTAGGAATCGGAACACTCAGTTCCTTAATATTGGCTTTAAAGGGCTAAATTTTACTTGGGTCAACATTTCTAGTAAACGACCTTCGAATCGGGTTTTGATGGTCCCAATAGATTTGTATGATGATTTTGGACTTGGACGTACGTTCAGATCGGGTTTTGGATGACCCAGGAGCGTTTCGGATCCTAAAGTTGAAAGTTGGTTTATTAAAGGTTTTAAAGTTCTTTAAATTTTGTTTGGATTAGGTTTTGGTGTTATCGCGGTCCTTTTGGGATTTTGAGCATGAGAATAGCTCTGCAAGTAGATTTAAAACTTGCACGCAAAATTTGGTGTCATTCCGAGTAGTTTAAGTATGATTCAGCGCGTTCGGAGCAAATTGGAAGAACTTGAAGTTCATAGGTTGATTCGATTTGGTTTGGAGTGTGATTCTTAGTTTTGGTGTTGTTTTTCGTGCTTTGTGAGGTCAAACAAGTCCATTTTATGATTTAGAACTTGTTGGTATGGTTGGGCGGGGCCACGGGGGCCCCGAATGTCATTCGGACGAGGCACGGAACTCATTTGGAATTGGAAAGAATAGTTGAAGCATCAAAGTTCTGGTGCAATCGCACCTGCGGAGGGCCAGCCGCAGGTGCGTGCTCGCAGAAGCAAGCCAACAGTCGCAGAAGCAGTCTAGCATGGGCTGCCTAGAGATCACAGATGCAGAGCATAGTGCACACCTGCGAAAGTGCAGGTGCGATGGAAGCAACCGCAGAAGCGGCCAAAGCCGCAGGTGCGGCACGTGCATCGCAGAAGCGGGCCAGCTGTCCGAAGATACGGAAGTAGGCAAACTGGGTGAGAGCCGCATCTGTGATGATATTTTCGCAAATGCAGAGCCGTAAAAGCGGCCATAGAGCCGCAAAAACGGAAGTGCCGGAGGCAGTGAGGTTCATTTAATACTAGACTTAGGTCATTTTTGACTCATTTCTTTCACTTCTTGGGCGATTTTTGAGCTTCTTAGAGAGGGGTTTTCACCTAGCTATTGAAGGTACGTAATTTCTATCCAATGTAAGTTAAACACATAGATTATGGGTAGATTTTAACATGTAAAATTGAGAAAAATATGGGTTTGGATGAGCAAACCTAGGTTTTGATAAAAATAGAATTTAACCATGAAAATGAATATGGGATGGGATGAAGATTATATATTTGAGTTCGTAAAGTTATGGGTAACAATTATCTTTGAAAATTTCCGGAATTCGGGCACGTGGGCCCGGGGATGAATTTTAGGAATCTTCCGATTGGGGTTGGGTAATCACTCTAATAGTTAGAATATGAACTTTTGAACATGTATTGATTAATTTATACAACATTTGACTAGTTTCGGGTTGTTTGGCACCGAGTTGAGGATTTAGAGCATATTTGTGGATCGGAAGCGAGCCTTTAGACAAGGTAAGTCTCTTGCCTAACCTTGTAAGAGGAAATTTATCCCATAGGTGATACGTACGCATGAGGTGACAAGAGTTCATGCATAGCTACTAATTATGTTTATGGCCGGGTAGCTTAAGACCCGAATCATGAGATACTTATAATGTTTGTACCCTATTTGTTAATTAAAGTGCCTAACGTATATTGGAACTTGATAGAGGAATTGTAAATGACTGACTTCCACTTACTTGAGTTTTGGCGGGATACTTGACCGTTAATAGAAATTGTGCTTCTTTGTGTATTAGCTTTGTAATAGCTTTTAAACCGGATGTTTATAAAGTATCCTCTCTTCTTGTGGAGCGGGCCGAGCACCTCGACAGTAGAATAGATGCATCTATAGTTTCTGACGCTCGACCCTCGGTAGTGTACATATTATTCTGGATTGGGCCGTACGACTTCGGCATAATCGTGCGTGATAATACTTGGCGCTTAATTATATTTGATATTATTTTACGGCTTGAGAGGTTAAAATTATATATGATAGAAACTGACTTGGGATTCACCATTAGTGAAAGAATTATTCATTTCCGCTTGTTATCGAGTCATTATTATTATTTACATAACCCATGCTTATTTAGAATTTCTGTATTTTTATTATTAGCCCATAGTAAGTATCAATGCCGACCCCTAGCCACTACTTCTTTCAGGTTAGACTAGATACTTACTTGATAAATGTTATTTATGTACTCACGCTACACTTCTGTACTAACCGTGCAGAACTGGAGGCAGGTGCATCTGGCCCGTGGTAGAGGACGAGGATGAGGACGTCCCAGTGTTGCCCCAGCTGAGCCACCAATGTATCCAATAGAGGATCCTATTATTGAGGAGCAGGGCGAAGTGCCTGTAGCATAGCCAGCCCCTGGGGATTTCATGTCCGCACCGGGATTTATAAGGCCCCATAAAATTTGCCAAGGGATTCTAGTTTTGTGGTGCCGAGGTTGGGTAATGAGTACATATGTATTCTTCTCTTTATTGGTGGGTAAGTTGGGTAAAAGGCACTGTGCAGACTTGCTCAACCGAGGTAACTCTGTTGAGTGCCGATCACACTCCCCGACGTCGAGACATGACAAACTTGGTATCAAAGCGTAAGATTTTAAAGTGTCCTATGATGTCTCGGAGCTGTGTCTAGTAGAGTCCTTATAGGTGTGTTGTCGACCACATCTATAATGAGGAGGCTGCTTGGACATTTAGGAATTTCAACCTTCTTTGATACTCCTGATCGTGCGATAGAGCTCAAGATATGAAGCTAATTTCCTCGTCATGTCTCATTTTCCAGATGAGTAATCCACGAGTTCGAAGCAGCAATAAAGGAATGACCCCGCCATTGAAATTGGGGGGAGATTGCACGAGAGTTTGTTGGCAGAATGTGTCTAGCCATGGAGTGATTGGAAGAACTTATTGCTAAGGGAAGTGTCCTTATTCCTATCAATGTCACCGAACCTCTGGATCATGTGGTGAAAGCACCTAAGAAACGAAAGAGGGTTGTTGGTACTAATGAACTGGATTTTTTGATTTGCAAGAAGCGTCAATTGGGGAGATGTTGGATGTCTCTTGAAATATGCTATGGTTGTGGAAAGAGGGGGCACAAGAATAAAAAATGCCCTAGGTTGGGTGCACCTACCCTAGTTTGCCCGATATGCGGGCAGGAATATTTTGCGTCGTGTTGTGAGTATGATCACCAGTGTGTTAGGGGTGGTAGATTTGGGCAATTCCAAAGACCCAAACAGCAAACCGGTACGGGGTTTGTTACTCCCGCTTTGGAGGCCTAGGGGAAGGATAAGGGGAATGCCTATGATGTATGCAAAAAGGGTGAATATCAGGTTAGTAGGCCGAGTCAGTTTAGCCGACCTCATCCCTGTTGTGTGAAGTGTAGGAGATGTCATTCAAGAGTATGCCACTATGGTACCAATGTGTGCTACGACTGTGGTATGAGGGGTCACATTCAGATAGATTGTCATTCATCTCGCCAAAGCATGGGCGGGGGTGCGACACAGCCAGCCAGTTCTGCAGCTACTACATCCACAGCGCCTCCCCCAGCTTGAGGCACTATAGCGCCTGCAGGGCGTGGAGCAGCTAGGGGTGGTATCAAGAGCTTGGAAGGGCCCAGCAGGTTTTATGCTATAAGGAGGCGTCAAAAGTCGGAGGCTTCTCCAGATGTGGTTACAGGTATATTGACTGTGCAATCTCAAGATGTATATGCCCATATTGATCCTGGTTCCACTTTGTCATATGTCATTCCTTATGTTGCTATGGAATTTGGGATAGAACCGAAACAACTTTATCAGTCGTTCTCCGTATCTACTCTTCGAACGAGATGCATTATTCGTGAAGCCTCTTTATCACCATTATCTTAGTTACAACCTCTTAAGGAATTGAGTTCTATAATGATATCTTTGAATTGAGTCACAACCCTGGGTTAATACTTCCCACTTGCTTCCCAAAATTCTCAACAAAGTACTATACCTGATGAATTTCTTATAGAACCTTCTGATTAAAATGGATAACATCTGCTCACTTGTGCTTATGCATGCACCATCACAATGTTTACCTACGTGGTATCAAATCTAATGAAAGACAACTTAGTGTTGAGATATTTCTTGATCCTCTCTCTCTCTCTCCTGTGTATGTGACACATAGGATTTGAGGAATCACTTTACTCCCTTTGTGAACATTATCATAAACCCCCTTCACTATTTAGTAACATAAGAGCATACCTCATCGCCAATTATATGTGTACATGTCAATCAAAATGGTCACTTCTTTGCATGAAGTCTCTCTGAAATTTGAGATCCTCACACATCCGTCATAGGAAGATTTGTGTTTGCCCATCTTAGTATAACTTTCATGTCCACTTAGGACATTCTGCAGTAAGTAGCTCACATTGTTCCTAGTACTGCAGTTGCCCATGACGTGGCCTTGTATTACAATTTGGGAGTTAATATAGCAGAAACATGTCCATCTCATAACAAATGTTCATTTTCTCTTTACACCTCTAAACATGCATTAACTGTGTTCCTTAGTTAGTGAATTCATTGTGCTAGTTTCCTGACATTTGCTGGATAACCATGAGAGATCGCATAATTCTATATGTTGCTATAACACTTCCTTTCTCATAAAGACACTTAATAGGCTCTCCGTCAAGACCAAATACACCTTTGGGGTCATCAAAGCATCACGTCTGCTTCTCATGTTTTCCTATCTTTCATTAGCATCTGGGTACCTTTCAAGTCATAAAATCCATGGCAAACTCATTATGAACATCTGCAAGCCTTCCATGATTATTTTATAGTGTCTCTCTAGGTTCTGTTATCCTTACACACTTGGCTTCTAGAATCATTGACTATGTCATTGTCATGTACGGAGAGTTTACTATCCTTAATGTTCCACATCCCTGTGTGGATAATATTTATTTATCTTTCTCCCTGGAGCATCATATCACCCATTAGAACCTTTCTAACCAATGATGTCACTACAATGGTTAACCATGTCAGCGCTATTGGTAGTAACCTTCATGTCTCTTAGGATATAACCTCCTCAAATGCCCTTCTCAGTACATTGATGGATTCTTGAACAATTCTAGCCCAATCTCGAACCTCGTTGTTACTATTTCTAGTAAATCTATCGAGAGTTGTAGGATCAAACATGTCAAAGAATACACACCGTCCATGATCGAACTTATTGGGTAGGAACTCTATGGTCATATTCATTCTAGCCCATTATAGAATAATTGTTGAAAGTCGCCAAAGGTTTAGTTTGGGTGTTCAGCGTAGAGATTTATAGTTGAAGAGAGTGAACGGGTTATTCTCCATACTTTCTCCATGAAGATACTATATGAACTGTTAATAAAGGTAAGATAAGCGTAGTTTACATTTGGGCCTTATGGAATCTTGAAAGAAATAGGCAAGCTATGAGTATGATATGTCCCCAATCGTTGTTCTCCATACACCCGGTGTTTCATGTGTCTATGCACGAAAGGGTAGTTGGGAATCATTTGTCTATCATTCCGGTGGAAGCTATGGAAGGTAAAGTTAATGGGTAATTGGCTTATGAGAGGTACCTAATTGTCATCCTTGCTAGATAAGTCCGGAAGTTGAGATTTCCTCCGCCTGGTGCTATGGCTAAGTCTGTGACTCGAGAAGATCACTTCGAAGGACGAAAGTGTTGTGGAAAGGGAATATTCTCAGTTGTTTGTAGAGCTGAATGGTTGTGGTTTAAAAGGTACTTTCTTGGTGTTATGATTTAAATGTGTACAGTTCATGTCAAGATACCACTTCTGTTAATGTAATGCCCTTAATGTTAAGGTCAGTGTTATTAATATATATTGTGATGCTTTGTTGGGTTATAGATGTGTTGTTAGGAGTTATTTTGGTGGTTATCTGGTAGGTGGATAGGCCCAATTACAGGGGAGACTCTGCTGAAATTTCTGAAAAATTTGGGAGTTAGTCAAATTTGGGGGCTTGTGATGTGTGAAAGGAGAAATGAATTATGTTAGGTGTTCTGGGCGGACTCTACTCCTCATTCGAGGATGAATGATCCTAAGTGGGGGAGGATGTAAGGCCCCGTAAAATTTTGCCAAGGGATTCTAGTTTTGTGGTGCCGAGGTCGGGTAATGAGTACGGTTGTAGTGGGGTACGAACATTTTGGATTGAAGAATGCATCGAGGTGTTGGTTGAAACTTTTTGCTGAAGGGCCAGTTATGCTGTCAGATTCATGACCGCAGATCCATTATGCGGGACGCATACCCATCGCAGAGTTGAGCAGAAAAATGGTTGTATTTTGAAGGTCGTTTTGCGGCCCATTCTGCGGTCGCCTATCCATTTCGCGGTCCGCACATCCATCACAGATTTTGTATGAAGAATTTTGTTGGGTGATTATGCGGTCCATTCTGCGGCCACATAAGTGGTCTGCGGACCGCAGACCGGTCGCAGACTTGTCCAAACCATCCCAATTTTTGGGCATCACTTTCGCGGTCCATTTTGTGGACCGCATATCTGTTCTGCGGTCAATTCTGCGACCGCAGACCTGAGTTCGGAGGGTCCATTTTCCCTATTTTATAACACGACCCCATTTTGATAAATAACCTTTCGGGCTTATTTTGGGGCGACTATCTGATGATTTTAGAGAGAGGTAAGAGCATTTTAGAGAGAGAGAAGGAGGAAACCTAGCATTCTAATCATCCAATCTTGCACCAACCTTCAAGAATTAAGGAAGTCAACCACTAGACCACCATCTATCCAGGTAAGTTCCTGTCCTATACCACCCATACAAGTTATTCTAGGGTCTAAGTATATTGTGGGATTGGAATTAGGCCATGCATGTGTCAATAGGTTGTAGTATGTGGGGTTAATGAACCATTTTGGGTAGTTCTTGCTGAAATTGGTTGAGGGAGGAAGGTATTACCATTGTAGAACTTTGTAGTCTATTTTCCATACTAGGTGTTTGAAACAAATCCTAAGAGAGTTACACCATAAGAATCCTTCTAATTATTAACCGATTATCGCTATCTTTCTATAGATTGTTATTGCTAGAAGTGTTGGGATGTTGTAGTAACTTAAGGAAAGCTCAAATAAGGTATGTTGACTAAACTCCTCTTTTGGAATTGAACCCTACAATGGCCTTGTAAGTCATGTGTTGCTCAATATAAATTAATTATTCCGAATAAGCCTTATGTCGAAAGATATATGCGTTGAATTTGTATTGAGTTACGATTTGAGAAGGTGATTAAGCATGGGTTGTATGTTAATATGTTTTGATTTGAAAATGTGATTCTAATGAAAATTAGCATGTTGAATTGTGTAAGAAATCACATGTGCCTAAGACCCTTAGTTTGGTTAGTTTCTCAAATGTGTATTTAAAGTCTTGAGTAGAAATGCCTTATTGTTGATAATCTATAAGGATGCTTGAAAGTGAAAGAAGTGGGTTGGAGATATAAAGTGTGGCCAACGTGCCAGGAATGAAAGTTATACTTGTGGTCAATGGTGCCGAGGAAATGAAATGATGTGAGAAAGGTTATGAAATAGGCCTTGATTTAACTATTCCAAACTGACTTTGAAACTAGATTTTTCTAAAAGTTTATGTACCCAAGTTATGCCCAAATGTGGCTGTTTTAACTAATGTTATGCTTTGTAAGTATTTCCAATGTCTTTTGAGCTCTTATATCTTCATGAGTTGAAATTGTATATTGCCCTTTTGGGGAAAAGTATTTCAAGAATAAATGATGTGTTACTCGTTTATGATTGTAACTTGTGCTTCGATAGCCTATGATTTTAACTTGTGCTTTGATTTCCAAATATTTTACTCCATTTCTTGGAAAGCAATCCATTGTAGTAACTTAAGGAAAGCTCAAATAAGGTATGTTGACTAAACTCCTCTTTTGGAATTGAACCCTACAATGGCCTTGTAAGTCATGTGTTGCTCAATATAAATTAATTATTCCGAATAAGCCTTGTGTCGAAAGATATATGCGTTGAATTTGTATTGAGTTACGATTTGAGAAGGTGATTAAGCATGGGTTGTATGTTAATATGTTTTGATTTGAAAATGTGATTCTAATGAAAATTAGCATGTTGAATTGTGTAAGAAATCACATGTGCCTAAGACCCTTAGTTTGGTTAGTTTCTCAAATGTGTATTTAAAGTCTTGAGTAGAAATGCCTTATTGTTGATAATCTATAAGGATGCTTGAAAGTGAAAGAAGTGGGTTGGAGATATAAAGTGTGGCCAACGTGCCAGGAATGAAAGTTATACTTGTGGTCAATGGTGCCGAGGAAATGAAATGATGTGAGAAAGGTTATGAAATAGGCCTTGATTTAACTATTCCAAACTGACTTTGAAACTAGATTTTTCTAAAAGTTTATGTACCCAAGTTATGCCCAAATGTGGCTGTTTTAACTAATGTTATGCTTTGTAAGTATTTCCAATGTCTTTTGAGCTCTTATATCTTCATGAGTTGAAATTGTATATTGCCCTTTTGGGGAAAAGTATTTCAAGAATAAATGATGTGTTACTCGTTTATGATTGTAACTTGTGCTTCGATAGCCTATGATTTTAACTTGTGCTTTGATTTCCAAATATTTTACTCCATTTCTTGGAAAGCAATCCATTGTGTTTAATGTCTTTGTTACTAATAAACCTAAAGTTGTGATTTTCGGAATATTCTATTTGTTGATATTTATGATGATGATCCATGAAAGTAAAGAAATGAAAATGTGGAATATGAAATATGGCCAACGTGCCATGGATGAAGAACCATAAGTATGGCCAAGAGAGCCACACCAGCCAAGAGAACCATAAGGAGGACATGCGGAGAAGATATCCACACTTTTTCGGAGGTCGTGACAGTGGGCCCGGGGATGAATTTTAGGAATCTTCTGATTGGGGTTGGGTAATCACTCTAATAGTTAGATAATGAACTTTTGAACATGTATTGATTAATTTATACAATATTTGACTAGTTTTGGATTGTTTGGTACCGAGTTGAGGATTTAGAGCATATTTGTGGATCGAAAGCGAGCCTTGAGACAAGGTAAGTCTCTTGCCTAACCTTGTAAGAAGGAATTTACCCCATAGGTGATTTAAATTACTATTTGCTCCTAATTATGGGGGCTACGTACACACGAGGTGATGAGAGTCCGTGTGTAGCTACTAATTATGTTTATGTCCGGGTAGCTTAGGACCCGAATCATGAGATACTTGTAATGTTTGTACCCTATTTTTTAATTAAAGTGCCTAAATTATATTGGAACTTGATAGAGGAATTGTAAAAGACCGACTTCCAATTACTTGAGTTTTGGCGGGATACTTGACCGTTCATAGAAATTGTGCTTCTTTGTGTATTAGCTTTGTAATATCTTTTAAACTGAATGTTTATAAAGTATCATCTCTTCTTGTGGAGCGGGCCGAACGCCTCTGCAGTAGAATAGATGCATCTATGGTTCGTGCCGCTCGACCCTCGGCAGTGTACACATTATGCTGGATCGGGTCGTACGACCTCGGCATAATCGTGCGTGGTAATACTCGGAGCTTAATTATATTTGATATTATTTTATGGCTTGAGAGGTTAAAATTATATATGACAGAAACTGACTTGGGATTCACCATTGGTGAAAGAATTATTCATTTTCGCTTGTTATCGAGTCATTATTATTATTTACATAACCCATGCTTATTTAGAATTTCTGTATTTTTATTATTAGCCCATAGTAATTATCGATGTCGACCCCTCGTCACTGCTTCTTCGAGGTTAGACTAGATTTTTACTGGGTACATGTTATTTATGTACTCATGCTACACTTATGCACTAACTGTGCAGGATCTGAGGTAGGTGCATTCGACAGTCATACCGGCGCGCACCCCCGTTACCCTGAGGCTTAGTGGTGAGCTGCTTCCTGAGCGTTTTGCAACACCTAGAGTCTCTCTTTGCACTTACTTTCTGTCTACTTTTATTTTAGACAGTAGTTAGAGTTTTGTATTGTTACACCCCATAATTTCATACGTAAAAGTACGCCATAAGTAAATTGATGAAAGCTCGAAAATGAGATATTATATCCCTCATTTTCGTACGTTAAAGTTTCGTCTTAATTTAATCGAAGTAAGTTCGGGAATGGGATTATTTTGAGATTATAAACATTATGCTATTTCAAACAAGTGATGAGTAAATTCGTGAAGGTGAGAGGGTAAGCGAATCGAAGAAAATGAGTTTTCGTCGAAGTTTGACATTATGAAATAAAATACGGTCCAAGTTGCAATACCCCGTATTTATCGACTAGTGCCATACAAGGTACCATATAACCATGATAGTAAGGTGTTAAAAGTGAGTAGTTTTCATGCCCCAAAACTGAGGAGCGCGACCGACGCTCAACCGAGTGAACCCGACCGAGCAAGCCTATTAGATTCCTTCTACCCAAACTCATTCATGAATAAAGAGAATATATGCTTTCTTTAATTAAACAATAAAGTGGTCGTGTCTGCAATTACCAATTTCTTACCATAAGTTTCACCATTTTTAAAGTCTCAAATGGACAAGTAATACAACCATAACATAGCATAGTTTGTCTTTTCCAGCACCAATACACAACCCACACTATGTCTACGGAGCCTTTATAGATAAAGAAGAGTACAATGATAATGCCGGCAACAAGGCCCCGGCTATACCTCAAATAGAATACACAAAGTACAAAAGATTTATGACCCCAAAATGAAGTGGGGCTCACCAAGTTAGCTGGGAAGAAGGTGCACTGCTATCACTGATCAATATCTCCTACTGTGGAACCACCTGCATCCATTTAAAGATGCAGCGCCCCCGGCAAAAGGGACGTTAGTACCGTCGAATACCACTAGTATGTATAACTAAACACCCTCTCAATAGAATGACAAATAATACAAATAAGATTATCATAATATCAATGAAAGACTTAATCAACATCAAACCTCAATTTAGGATCAAGACAATGTTCAAATTAATTTCCATATCTCACATTGGGAGATTTTTAGTATCGATATACCATTGTCCACAATACAATTATTCACAATACTGGTATCACCGTACTCTTAGCACGGAGTCCGATCACGACCCAATCTGCTAGGCCATCTCATTAGAGACATCAACCACAATTTCTCTCAATATCAATACCACCGTCTTTAACACAGAGTCCGATCACGACCCGATCGGCTAGGCTATCCATTAGGGACATCAACCACAATTACCATTTCAATTACAATTTCCAGCACAATCACCACCATGTGTGCGGCATGGTGTCCGATCACGACCTGACCGGCTAGGCCGTCTTATTTGAGACATCAACCTTTTTATATCAATCATCGCATTTCATAATACTTTCACATCTTTTCATTTTATTGGCACTAGTGGCCATAATTATAAGATCATTCTTGGCACGTTGTCCATATTCAGTATTTCATGCTCACATTATCAATTTCAAATATCATCCTCATCATCAACAATAAACACAATTCAAATCAAAGTGTGTAGTACACATGTGAGCAATTTAGAGTCTAATGCACATAGAGATATTTCACAAAAATTGGCATAATAGCCTTCATTTGAACTTGACTTAAAGTCAAAATATTATTAATACACAACCTATATTTTAACACATCCTCAATTGGTAGCATAACATGAATAGAGCATTTGGGATGCTTTTTGAACATATATCTCTCAACCCAATCTTACTCGGAATAGCCAATTTCATAATGAATCACTCGGGACCTACATAATTTACATGAATATCATGGGATTCAATTCTAAGAGAAGAGTTTAACCAACATACCTCACTTGAGCTTCCTCACACTCTAAATGTTCCGAAATTTTTAGCAACTTCAATCTATTGTAGAAATTTAACAAATTGAACCAAAATTAGGAAGATGATCATGGTTCTAGCTCACTTGAGCATTTTATCAAACACTACGTGTGCATAAAGTTTCAATATCCTTTTTATGAAGGATTTCATCATCCCACAACCCAATCTTTACCATTTTTAGCTCAACAATCTTCGTACACCCTTTGATAACACATGCATGTAAAATAAACAACTCTCATGCCCAAAAATTTATCTTGCTAGTTACCCATTTTCAGAAAATTTCGAGATTAGGGTTTAGGGTATAAAATCTTACCTCTAGGATGAAAACCTAGTAAGCTTCCCTTCTTAATCTTCCAAAACTTGAGTAAGAATTGAAGAAAAATTATTGAAGAACACCTTCTCACTCTAGGGCACTCTCTCTCACTCTAAAATATCAGATTATCTCTCAAAAATGGCCCAAAGAGTGTATTTAACGAAATAGGGTCATGTTTTAAAAACCCTAAAATGGAGCTCCGGAACAAGGTATGCGATCGCATAACCGATATGTGGACCGCATATCGATCGCATAATTGGTTACAAAATAGCTAAAAACACTTTCTATGTATGCGGTCTCTATGCGGTCCACATAACTGTTATGTGGTCACATAATGCACTGCATAACAGTTATGCAGTCGCATAGTCGACCGCATAGTTGCTTCCAACTGATCCAATTAACTGCCTCACTCTGCAGCTATTATGCGGTCCGCAGAGTGGTTCTGCGGTCGCATAATGGATCGCAAAAATACACTTTTCCGCCGAAAATTTTTCTTTACTTTCCGGTGCATTGTTCAACCCAAAAAGTCCAAGCTGCGGCTCGCAAGCTTGCCGCGAAGAATTTCTACAATCCTCAAACACGTAAGCCTAGTCCGGCACCATGAAATATTATTTTCTTTGCAAACTTTATCGGGCTTTACACTTAAGTACTTCGAAATTTTCCGGGGTGTCACAGTAGTATTTTAAGTAATTTGAGATAATTCTTAATTATGTGAATATTTGGTTAATTATGGATTTTGATGAAAGATTAACAAGGTGATTCAGAAATTTTGGATAAAGACTAAAGGGCCCCAACATGGCAACCCATAAAGTCTTGATCTAAGCCTAATATGTGACTCTTAAGTGCATGAAATAGGTGGCACATTTGGAGAATTTATGTGGCCTAGTCATCACAAAAATGTAGGGCCCACACCCAAAAGATTAAAGAGGTCTCTTTAATTCATTTTGAGTCTCTTCAATTCAAAGAAGGTTTCAGTAAGAAAATTTTCATCCAAGATCATATATAATTGTAACGTAAGTTACTTCAATTCATACGATACTTCTTAGCATAATAGCAACAAGATTTTGCGATTCTAAGGGAGTACGGTGCAATCTTTCTCAAGAATGTCATACGGATATTTTTCTACTTCGATCTGTCATTACGCATTGTCGCAATCAACGGTGTTAAAGGGATTGTCAAGAGAATCGGTTCAGATATGTTAAGGTTATCCCTTCTTTCTTTTTGGCATGATTAATACAATATAAACGAAACGAGCAAATGCACAATTTCCATAAATGACTCTATTCATAGAAGTACTAGGGGCGTCTATATTCTTGATTCCCCATGTGAATTATTATTATATCTTCTGTTCATGGGTCTCAGAAAAATATGTATTTGATAAAGTTTATCCGAAAGGCATATTGATTTTATGATATTCCGAGAAATCTTAGTAGCGTAGTTCTTATGCATTTCATGCATTTATACATGCATAGTGACCCATGACCAAATGGCGTTATATATATATATATATATATATATATATATATATATATATATATATGTGTGTGTGTGTGTGTGTGTATATATATGTGTATATATATATATATATATATATATATATATATATATATATATATATATGGGATATGGGAAATGTTACGGCGTTATATATGCACCACCACCTGATCAGCTGGTATACGTTGATAATTTGCCCACAGTGGCCGAGATGATATGATGGGATGCCCTCAGAGGCTTGATGATGTTATGAACGCATATACCCATGGATGGTATGGCATTTATACGCATATGCATGATATTATAATATTAAATGATTCACGGAGCTATTCAAACTTACATGTCGAGTCTTTTACTCCATGTTTCTCTCATGTCTATTATTTACTAATTTTCATTCCTTACATACTTGGTACATTATTTGTACTGACATCCCTTCTGCTGGGGACGCTGTATTTCATGCCTGCAGGTCCCGTTATACAGGATGAGAGTCCTCCAAGTAGGCCATCAGCTCAGCGGAAGGTATTGGTGCGCTCTATTTGCTCCCGAGTTGCTATTTGGTCAGTATGATTAGAACATGTGTTGATTGGTATGGCGGGGCTCTGTCCCGACCTTTATGATATTTATGTACTCTTAGAGGCTTGTAGACAGATGTCATGTAAATGAAAGATTGTGTAACCTTATTGGCCTATGTTTAGTGTAAGAGTGTTCATTCTGCCCTTATAGGCCCGTATGTCTTAAATATAAGTTGGTATTTTATGTTGTATTCTACTAGTCTCACGGCAGCATCTCCGGCTCAGTTATCTATGATAGTATGATACGAAAAGATACGTTATGTTGGTACTCGGTTGAGTAAGGTACTGGGTGCCAGTCGTGGCCCATTTGTTTGAGTCTTGACATGTATATTCTACTAGTTGCTCTTGTGACACCAGGTTTTGGCACACATACTAGTAGACTTTATGGTTTTGGAGTATTTATATCACTATGATTGCCACTCAGTTGCCTTTGTTTTATTTAGTAAATTTTCTACTCCTTAATTTATTAATAAATGGAATTTAATTACTTGAAAATTTATTAAAAGGAGCAATCACATGGTTACTTTATTATTAACTTGCCTAGCGGCGACATTGGGCGCCATCACGGCATATTGGAGAAATTGGATCGTGACAGTATCAGCAAGAGAATTGCCAATATATGACTTCCTAGAAGAAGTTAGGAAGATGTTTGGATGTTGGAATTGCAGCAATCGAAAAGAAGCTTCACACACGTACACAACGCTTGGCAAAAATAACAGGAGATTCTTAAATTGAATGAGGCATTGTCTGCATGTATGACTGTAAGTTTTGTTTCCTATAATTACTTGCATTGACAAAATTAAGATATATGAATACATCATGTATTTATGCCGGATACAACCTGTAATAGTAACCTACTGCCTGCATATTTTATAATAAACCTAGTGCTTGTATTTTGTTGTATCTAATAGTTGTATTCAATGTATACAAGTTTTTTTTGTATTCATAGTATTTTATTTATTCCTAATACATGGTATTACTGCTGTATTAAGTATATTTTATTGGTTGTATTCATTGATTTTATATTTGTATTGAGAGTATTTTACTGCATTTCACAAATAATGTTATTCACTTTTTATATTCTGTTTAATAAATACCTATTTGAATTCATTGTATTTCAAATATTTTTTTCTTGTATTCATATATATTGTATGTAATCCATGTATTCATCGACAGATACATGTTTTGTACAAATGTCCAAAACTAATCTTTCTCTGTTTAATGTAGGTTGTACCAACGACTGGACACTTGCACATGGTGAATGATGAAGTAAGGCATTACACCGTTTGCCTCTTACAGAAAAATTACAGTTGTGGCAGGTTCCAAGTTGACGAGTTACCATGCCCACATGCTTGGGCTGACTTGAAAAGCAAGTTTCTAATGCTGGAGGATTATTGCTCGTACTATTGCAAACCAAAGCATGTTGTATCGCCAGCACATATATCAGAGGAAGTTGTCTTACCACCCAAATAGAAAAGACCTCTTTGAAGGCCAAATAAGAAGCGCGATAAGCCGTTAAGTGAATTCCTTCAGAAGAAAAATCAACATTCGTGTAGTATATGTGGGCAGGGTGGACATAATAACCGTACTTGTAGAAATGCTCCACGTAGGAATTAGTTGGTATTCTGATTTTAATTCGTGCAATCACTGTTTTTCGATTTGTTCAAGTTATACATTCAATATTGATCTCTTGATGTATTGGATTGTTACTGGATGAATTTTTTAAGTTTAGATTACTAAATTGAATGTTGTTATGGTTAGTGGTAACTAAAAAATGATGTATATATATATATGTTTGTATGTGTTATAATTCGATTCAAAATGAGGTATAGCAAGACATGTATAAAATGAGGTATAGCAAGACATGTATACATATAATACAGAAGTGTATAAAAAAATTTGAATACATATGTAATTCAATTCAAAATACTTTTGAATACATAATACAACTATGTACATAATTATACTAATACATAAATATAGCAGAATACAAATATAGGAAATAAAACAGAATATAATAATTGAATCTAGTTAAGTTTGAAATATAGTAAATACATGTAATGACATACGAGGTGTCTGTGTATCCTCTGCCTGACCGAAGTGAATGGAATATACCAGCACATATATCAGAGGAAGTTGTCTTACCACCCAAATGGAAAAGACCTCCTGGAAGGCCAAAGAAGAAGCGCGATAAGCCATTAAGTAAATTGCTTTAGAAGAAAAATTAATATTCATGTAGTATATGTGGGCAGGGTGGACATAATAAGTGTACTTGTAGAAATGCTCCGGGTAGGAATTAGTTGGTATTCTAATTTTAATTCGTGCAATCTCTATTTTTTGATTTGTTCAAGTTACATTCAATATTGATTTCTTGGTGTATTGGATTGTTACTGGATGAATTTTTTAAGTTTAGATTACTAAATTGAATGTTGTTATGGTTAGTGGTATCTTAAAAAATAATGTGTATATATATATATATATATATATATATATATATATATATATATATATATATATATATATGTATGTATGTGTTATAATTCGATTCAAAATGAGGTATAGCAGGACATGTGTAAAATGAGGTATAGCTGGACATGTATACATATAATACATAAGTGTATAAAAAAATTTGAATACATATGTAATTTAATTCAAAATACTTTTGAATATATAATACAACTATGTACATGATTATACTAATACATAAATACAGCAGAATACAAACATAGGAAATAAAACAAAATATAATAATTGAATCTAGTTAAGTTTGAAATATAGGAAATACATTTAATGACATACGAGGAGCCTTTGTATCCTCTGCCTGACTGAAGTGAATAGAATATACCAGCACATATATCACAGGAAGTTGTTTTACCACTCAAATGGAAAAGACCTCCTGGAAGGCAAAAGAAGAAGCGCGATAAGCCGTTAAGTGAATTGCTTCAGAAGAAAAATCAACATTCGTGTAGTATATATGGGCAGGGTGGACATAATATGCGTACTTGTAAAAATGCTCCATGTAGGAATTAGTTGGTGTTCTGATTTTAATTCGTGCAATCACTGTTTTTTGATTTGTTCAAGTTATACATTTAATATTGATTTCTTGGTGTATTGGATTGTTACTGGATGAATTTTTTAAGTTTAGATTACTAAATTGAATGTTGTTATGGTTAGTGATATCTTAAAAAATTATGTGTATATATATATATATATATATATATATATATATATATATATATATGTACGTATGTATGTGTTATAATTCGATTCAAAATGGTTATAGCAGGACATGTATAAAATAAGGTATAGCTGGACATGTATACATATAATACAGAAGTGTATAAAAATTTGAATACATATGTAATTCAATTCAAAATACTTTTTAATACATAATAGAACTATGTACATAATTATACTAATACATAAATACAACAGAATACAAACATAGAAAATAAAATAGAATATAATAATTGAATCTAGTTAAGTTTGAAATATAGTAAATACATGTAATGACATACGAGGTGCCTTTGTATCCTATGCCTGACCGAAGTGAATAGAATATACCAGCACATATATCATAAGAAGTTGTCTTACCACTCAAATGGAAAAGACCTCCTGAAAGGCCAAAGAAGAAGCGCGATAAGCCGTTAAGTGAATTGCTTCAGAAGAAAAATCAACATTCGTGTAGTATATATGGATAGGATGGACATAATATGCGTACTTGTAGAAATGCTCCATGTAGAAATTAGTTGGTATTCTGATTTTAATTCGTGCAATCACTGTTTTTTGATTTGTTCAAGTTATACATTCAATATTGATTTCTTGGTATATTGGATTGTTACTGGATGAATTTTGTAAGTTTAGATTACTAAATTGAATGTTGTTATAGTTAGTGATATCTTGAAAAATGATGTGTGTATATATATATGTACGTATGTATGTGTTATAATTCGATTCAAAATGGTTATAGCAAGACATGTATAAAATAAGGTATAGCTGGACATGTATACATATAATACAAAAGTGTATAAAAAATTGAATACATATGTAATTCAATTCAAAATACTTTTTAATATATAATACAACTATGTACATGATTATACTAATACATAAATACAAAAAAATACAAACATAGAAAATAAAATAGAATATAATAATTGAATCTAGTTAAGTTTGAAATATAGTAAATACAGTAAAATACGGTGAATAAAACCAGAAAAATAGTGAAATTATGTTGAATATAGTAATAATATGTATTAGCAGCAGAATACATAATACAACTATGTACATGATCACACTAATACATAAATACAGAAGAATACATATATTAACAACATAACTTACATACTATTATTGGTAGAAGTTTTGAAAAAAATATTAAACTTAAAAATGAGTATTCAAAACCAAGTGATAGTTGCATTAAGACAAGAAGACATTCATGTATTCAAAACCAAAAAGGTTGTGTAAAATCATGATCAATTCAGTAATAAGCTGAAAATACAATCCGAATAACAGAAAACTATTCTAAAACTTTCTTCACAGAAGTATCTAATTATGTGATTTCCCTAACAATCTTTGCAGGTGCTTCATTGTCGCTTATCGTATCGGCGTCTAACTTCTGCAAACCATAGTCCCAAAGGAGGGCACCATTTCTTTGATCGAGTAAATTAGCATCAAAGGTTGTTTGTGGAACCAATCCATAAGTGCTCAAATACTCAGCATATGATGCGACATACAAACCACAATCTATGAAAAAGAAGATTTACAACAGTTAAATATAATGCACATATATAAGATTATAAATGATACAAGAATCAGAAAAAGGATTGAATGTATACATGCTCCCAGATATTTGTTGAGGCACATTTGAAACAAACACATCATGAAAAGCGTCAGTTTGTACCTTGTCATTGTATGCTGGTTCACAAGACCAATCTATGCCTTGCTTGTCTCTGTAAAAATCACTGATCGACAAGTATAGAGGTATAAGCTTAGCAAGCTTATCTATCTCAAAACTAACATAAACATCATGACCTGTTGATCGGTAGGAGTCATAGACATTGATACATCTCTCTTGAAATGATACAACTGCCAATATCCAATGAAGTTTGTCTTTCAAGTTGACTGATATCAAGAAATTATCGAATGTATGCCATGGTACATTATCTAGCAATCGGTAGCCCCTTATGTATTCACATACAACATATTCTTCCTTAACTATACTTGCATCATTATTTGTATCATTATACTTGTCGAAGATTTCAACAATCCTTGTCTTGAATATACAATCAATAGTGGTGTATTTGAATATGTTACTTTGGTTATACTTGCCCTTCTTTCTTAAGTAGTAAAATATGACATACAATATGCTGTAAACAAATTCAATACATATCGTCAATAAATTAAATATAAAAAAATAAAAATCATCTTCTTAACAGTGAATACAGTTATTATAAAATATTAAAATATATTGGATACAACAATAGGAAATAAAACAGATTATAATCACTGAATATAGTTAAGATTGAAATATAATGAATACAGTAAAATACGATGAATACAACCAAAAAATAGTGAAAACAACCACTGAATTATACTGAATATAGCAGTAATATGTATTATGAATATATGTATTAGGAATACAGTTAATAAACATACATCTGAATACTGTTGAGATAAACATACTGAATACAGTAAATACAAACTTTGAATATACTGAATGAAACAGTAAAACACAAATATTGGCACATCGTGAATACATATTTCAATGCAGTGAATACAATAATTATAAACCTTTGAAATATATTGAACACAAACATAGGAAATAAAATAGAATATAATCACTGAATATAGTTAATTTTGAGATAAAGTGAATACAGTGAAATACAATGAATACAACCAGAAAAATATTGAAAACACCCACTGAAATATGCTGAATACAGCAGTAATATGTTTTAGGAATAACTTAACTACTGTTAATAAAAATACATTTGAATACACTAAGAGCAACATAGTGAATACATATTTCAATACATTGAATCCAAATAATGAAAAAATTGAATATAACTAAATTGAATGTATAAGGGATATATCTTATATCGTCATTCCATAGTTGCCCGTCAAATAATAGAAGGTAAAACCATTTTTTTCCAGTGACTTCATGAACTCCAAAATCTAACGGTATAGGCAGTGTTGACTTGTGTTTCTTGTAATGGTCTTCCTTATCCTTTCTACAAGGATTTAAAAAAAACATTAGCCTTCACATTATAAAGTGTAAAACCATACATTATACATCGAACAAAACTTACTTTTGATCATGTTTAGCAAGCAGACCATCGCGAACCCTTTTCTCGAATTCTTGAATGACTAAAGTATGATGTGGTCCCGAGATTAAATCATCTTCAAAGGGATGTTTTTTATTAAATATGGGAGTCAACTTCACTGAAGTACCTGTAGTGGATCGGAGTCATTAATAGTGATATTTAATTATAGTTAACATGGGGATATAAAATATAGCTTGATAGAAGTTAATATGATATTAATAAGACAATCAGAATGTATATTTGTATACAGATTTACTGACCAGCCGAGTCGGAGTTTGTCTCGTAAGGCGAAGAATTTCATCGACTTGGACGTCGAGTCCTATGCGATGGTAAAGGCGTTGAATCAACAAGTTTAGCTGTTGCATGTATCACAATTCTTGTTTCAGGAATCTGACTTGGAAGGTCCTCGTCGGCCAACTCAAATTATGAAATATGTATTTCTCCAGACATTTGACCGGCATGAGGTAGAACATCAGACTGTATTCTATTTGGGCCACCGGATAAATCCTCATCAGTTTTGGGTGGTATGACACTCGGGCACCTCTGATTCAGTAGGCTCTTCATCTCTTAATTCACCACAGATAGGAATCTACTCTGTAGATGCATTTAATGTGTCTCCACTTAAAATAGCATGTGGAAGTCCATCGGCACGAATGTCGGTATTCAGCTTCCTTTCCATAGCTTTAACATACACCCAATGGAATACATTAATATATTATTTATTTAAAAGAAATATATTTAATAGATTGAAATAAACATAAAGTACCAAATTCAGAGTAAGTGTATACACTTGTGTATATATGTATTGTGGCAGACCTGTATATACTTAAGGTTATCACTGTATTAAAATGTATCTTACTATATTCACCTGTATTCTGTAAATGTATTCACAAATATAATGGTATCTTCTCATGTATATAAGTGTATTCTGAATTATGTATGTTAATGTATACATGATTAAACTGAATCATAGTAAAAGTTAATTACAAATATGTATTCAGAAAATCATGAATACATTAATACAGAACATAAATACTTAATATGTCTAAATACACTGATTAAACATGTATCATTATACTACATATATACTAAATATGTTTAAAAAAAATTAACCTCTGAATTTTCCCCAATAGATGTATCATGCTATATTTGACTTCCGAGAGTATCACACAAGTTGGCCTCGGTTGACCTTTGAATACCACCATCATGTCTCCCAGTATATTTCTTTCTTTGATATACCCTTTCTGTATTTTGATTGGCTTTATAACATGTTCAGAAAGCTTTTTGAAATTTCCATTGATTAATGTTCGTAGAGAAGTGAACTCGCCCATCACCTAATAATTACACAAACAATTAGAGAGGGGTTAGAACAGATAGGAAAGTTAATACATAAACTGTAAAGATGAATATGCATTAACAATACTTACATAATCCTTGAATGAATTTAGATCCTGCCTCAAGACAGACAAATCATCTGATTTAGAATTAGCTGGCTTCTTAACACTCAATACAGTTTTCTTCATTTCAATCTTAGCAGTAAGAGGATTCTTGGCATGAGGTTTTGCAGACACATGTGGTATCAGACTCTTTGCAGTTGAGGGATCAATTAGCTGTTGTTTGCACTTTTTGTGAGGTGGTGATGAAGATGGACCAACTCTTACATCATTTTTCTTCTTCGGCTAAAAAGTCGGTGTAGGACTAAAGTCATCTGAATCCTCTTCATTATTGTGATGACCCAAAAGGTCATCTTATATTTTAGAACTCGAATCTACGCTCTTAAGCCTTAAAAATCTCATTTTTACCCTCCTCGATTTGCGTGCACAATCCGGATAGGTTTTCGAAAAGTTTTTATGTTGAAAACTAATGAAAATAAGAATTTTTACCTTAAAAGTTAATTTTAGTTGATTTCGGTTAATATTTTTGGTATACAGGCCCGGATTCGTGCTTTGATGGTCCCGGTAGGTCCGTATCGAATTATGGGACCTAGGCGTATGCCCGGAATCGAATTTGGAGGTCCCTAGCTTGAGTTATGAATTTTTGATAAAAATTAAAAGTTTGGAAATTATTTGTTTTTAAGAATTGATTGATATTTGGCATTGTTAGTATCGGGTCCGTATTTTGGTCCCGAACCCTGGTACAGGTTCATTACGATATTTAAGACTTGTTTGTGAAATTTGGTGAGAAACAGAGTTGATTTGACGTGATTCGGACATCCAGTTGAGAAAATAGAAATTTTAAAGTGTTCTTGAGAATTTTATTTGATTTGGTACTAAATTCATAGTTCTAGGTGTTAGTTTGGCGATTTGATCGTGCGAGAAAGTTCGTATGATGTTTTTAGACTCGTGTGCATGTTTTGTTTGAAGCACCGAGGGTTCGGGTGAGTTTTGGATAGGCTACGGAGTGATTTGGGCTTAGAAAAATAGCTAGTGTGCTTCAGCTGTGTTGCAGGCCTCAGGCCTCGCAAATGCGAGGTCAGGGTTGGCATTTGCGATCACTGTTGAGGTCGCATTTGCGAAATTCTCATCGCAAATGCGAAGAGAAACTGGGCCAGCCTGTGTTCGCAATTGCGAACTTTTCTTCGCATTTGCGAAGCGAGTCTAGGAGGGGTATTGATCGCAAATGCGATATTTTGTCCGCATTTGCGAGGTTAGTGATCGCAATTGCGACACTTTCCTCGCATTTGCGAAGGGCAGCAGGATTGTGAAGGCTTCGCAATTGCGATAGCCTCTTCGCAATTGCGAGCTTCGCATTTGCGAAGCTCAGGTCGCAAATGCGACGTCTACAGCTGAACAAAATGACTTTTGGACGGGAATTTTCATTCATTTCCCAAATTTTCAAGACCTAAAACATAAGAGGCGATTTTCCAAAGACCATCTCTTCCCCAAATCATAGGTAAGTGATTCTAAACTGGTTTCTTTCAATCTTTCACTACATTTCACAAGATTTCAACCTAAAATCTAAGGTTTTCATGGAAGAATTAGGGGTTTTTTGGTAGAAACTAGGGATTTTGGAAATTTGGGGATTTAGACCTCAATTTGAGGTCGGATTCCAAGATTTTAAGATTTCAACCTAAAATCTAAGGTTTTCATGGTAGAATTAGGGGTTTTTGGTAGAAACTAGGAATTTCGGAAATTTGGGGATTTAGACCTCAATTTGAGGTCGGATTCCAAAACCACTTATATATTTGGGCTCAGGGGTGAATGGGTAAATGGATTTTGGTCCGAACCTCGGGTTTTGACTAAGCAGGCCTGGGGTCGATTTTCGACTTTTTGGAGGAAAATTTAGGAAATCTAAATTTATGCAATATAATTGATTCCTTTAGCAATATTTGATATTATTGAGTCATTTTTGAATAGATACGAGTGGTTTAGAGGTGAATTTCAAAGGAAAAGCTGTAATTGAGAATTAAGTGGCCTTCGGAGCGAGGTAAGTGTTGTGTCTAAACCTGACTTGAGGGAATTAGGAACCTTAGATTACTTGCTAAGTGAAATTCATGTGAGCGGCGTATATGTGAGGTGACGAATACTTATGCGCCGCCAATTTACCTGTTTTTCATGTTTCTCAGTTTTCGTTATATTGTCTCAATCCTATGCCTAATTACGATGTGTTATACTAGTGTTGTTCAATTTATCGTTCTCATCATGTTTACGGATTTTCTGGTGATAATTGAGTTTTTATTTCAAAGTTGAGATTGATGTTATGGAACCAAATATTGAGGTAAGGTTTGTACTTGCTATTCTATCTCCCTATTGATATTTATGCATTGCATTATGGTAAGGGAGAGTGTTAATGCACGAAGGGTGATGTCATGCCATATTGTGAGTATTAATGCACGAAGGGTGATGCCGTGCCATATTATGAGTATTAATGCACGAAGGGTGATGTCGTGCCATATTGTGAGTGTTAATACACGAAGGGTGATGTCGTGCCATATTGTGAGTCTTAATGCACGAAGGGTGATGCCGTGCCATGATATGAGAGTAAAAGCACGAAGGGTGATGCCGTGCCATTTCTATTAATTTTATGGTGAGATTGAGAGTAAAAGCACGAAGGGTGATGCCGTGCATTTTTCCTTATTGTATTCACAATTCCTGTTGATTCATGGTATATTCACTGCTCCAGTGATCATTGTGTTGTAGTTATTTATCTTGTATTCCCCTCAGTATGTTTCCCCTCCCGACATTTCCTGTTTAGTTCTTCATTCCTGTTATTTGCGTATACACTGTTAAATTGTACAGGTTGATTGTAGGTGCCTTGCCTTAGCCTCGTCACTACTTCGTCGAGGTTAGGCTCGACACTTACCAGTACATGGGGTCGGTTGAACTGATGCTGCACTTTGCACTTTCTATGCAGATTTTGATACCGACTCTGGTTAATCGAGATTTTGCTAATGGTCCGCTGTCCCGAGACTAAAAGTAGATCTGTCGGCGTCCACAGACCTTGAAGTCCCCGTCTATCATTTATGCTCTACTGTTTCTTTTATTCAGACAGTTGAATTTCTTTCAGATTATTACTTGTAGTAAATTCTAGAATGCTTGTGAATTGTGACTCCAGATCCGGGTGGTAGTAATTAATACATTTTTTATGATATTCTGCATTTATTATATTTCATTTTAGTTAATTATTGTTACTTAATGAACGAAAATAAGGAATTGGTTTAATGATTCTCTAACGTTGGCTTGACTGGCAAGTGAAATGTTAGGCGCCATCACGGTCCCATCGGTGGGAAATTTTGGGTCGTGATAGTTGGTATCAGAGCACTAGGTTACATAGGTCTCATGATTCAAGAGCAAGCTTAGTAGAGTCTGGAGGATCGGTACGGAGACGTCTGTGCTTATCTTCCAGAGGCTATGACGTTTAGGAACAAGTTTCACTTCTATTCTTCTTTGTCGTGCGATTTTGCTTTCTCAACACTAATTAAACTCTTCTACTCTTATTCTCTCGCAGATGGAGAGAACACCTACCGCTTCCTAAGTTGAGCAGTAGCCAAAGCCTCCAATGATAGCTCCTGCGCGAGGCAGAGGTCGAGGCCGAGGCCGTGCTAGAGGTCAAGGCCAAGGTCGTGCCAGAGGCTGAGGCAGGGGCAGGGCTCAGCCTAGGACCCGAGCAGCAGCCCCAGCAGTGGAGCCTCATATAGAGATTGGCGAGGAGGTTCCAGCCCAGACTATACCTATCGGAGCAGCTCAGTTTCCGGAGGGGTTCATTGCTACCCCAGTACTTCAGGACGCTTTGGTTCGTTTGGTAGGCCTTATGGAGAGTGTGGCCCAGATTGGCACATTCCCCATGGCACCAGCAGTCTCTCAGGCTGGAGGAGGAGCCCAGACTCCTACCACTCCCGTTCTGGAGCAGGTGGCTCCCTAGTATCAGGCTCCAGCATCTCAGCCAGTCGGATTAGTTCAGTCCGTTATTGCGGCACAGGTCGGAGATGTGCCAGCTATGTCTTCTGAGGCTTTATGGAGATTGGACAGGTTTACCAAGCTCTTTCCTATTCACTTCAGTGGTGCCCCTTCAGAGGACCCCCAGGAGTATCTTGACAGCTGTCACGAGGATCTACGGAACATGGGTATAGTGGAGACCAATGGGGTCGATTTTGCTGCATTTCAAATGACTGGTTATGCCAAGAAATGGTGGAGAGATTACTTGTTGACTAGACCAGCTGGGTCGCCTGGTTTTACTTTGGACCAGTTCTCTGAGCTCTTCATAGAGAAGTTTCTGCCTATCACATTAAGGGAGGAGCGTCGCCGTCAGTTTGAGCGTCTCCAGGAGGGTGAGATAACGGTTACTCAGTATGAGACCCGTTTTGTAGATTTGTCCCGTCATGCCATTCTTTTGCTTCCCACCGAGAGGGAGAGGGTAAGGAGGTTTATTGATGGACTTGCTCAGCCTATCAGATTGCAGATGGCTAAGGAGACTGGGAGTGAGATTTCTTTTCAGGCGGCTGCTAATGTCGCCAGACGAGTCGAGATGGTTCTTACTCAAGGAGGTCAGGGGTCTGACAAGAGGCCTCGTCATTCCGGTGAGTTCAGCGGTGCCTCATCTAGAGGCAGGAGTACTTTTAGTAGAGGCCATCCTCCCAGGCCATTTCATTCAGCGCTCCGGGCATCCCACGGTGCCTCAAGTAGTCGTGGCCCTCAGATGCATTATTCCGACCTGCTAGTCTACAGTGCACCACCAGCTCCTATTTATGCACCTCCACTCCAGAGTTATTAGGGTGGTGATTCAGGTCGACAGGGTCAGTTTCAGCGTCAGCAGTCACAGCCGCCGAGGTTATGTTATATTTGTGGTGACCCGAGGCACATTGCCAGATTTTGCCCTCAGGCAACGGGCAGCTCACAGCATCAGAGTTCTCGTGCCATGGTTCCGGCACCAGTTGCTACACCACCTGCTCAGCCAGCCAGAGGCAGGGGTCAGGCAGCCAGAGGTAGGGGCCAGACAGTTAGAGGTGGAGGTCAGGCCGTTAGAGGTGAAGACCGGCCAGCTAGAGGCCGTCCCAGGGACGTAGTTCAGGGTAGTGGGGCCCAGCCCCGGTGTTATGCTTTCCCAGCCAGGCCTGAGGCTAAGTCATCTGACGCTGTTATCACAGGTACTGTTTCATTTTGCAGTAGAGACGCTTCAGTTCTATTTGATCCGGGATCTACTTACTCCTATGTGTCATCCTATTTTGCTTCCTATTTGGTTGTGCCCTGTGATTCCTTGAGTGCTCTTGTATATGTGTCTACTCCAGTGGGAGATGCTATTGTTGTAGATCGTATTTATCGTTCGTGTGTGGTCACCATTGGGAGTCTTGAGACTCGTGTAGATCTTCTACATCTCGACATGGTTGATTTTGATGTCATATTGGTATGGATTGGTTGTCACCTTATCATGCTATATTAGATTGTCACGCCAAGACGGTGACCCTAGCCTTGCAGGTGTTGCCTCGATTAGAGTGGAGAGGGGAATCTCGCCCATTCTACCAGCAGGGTTATCTCTTACGTAAAGGCTCGGCATATGGTCGAGAAGGGGTGTCTAGCTTATTTGGCTTATGTCCACGATTCTAGTGCAGAGGTTCCTTCCATAGATTCGGTTCCGGTTGTTCGTGAGTTTCCAGAGGTGTTTCCTGCAGACCTGTCGGGGATGCCACCCGGCAGGGATATTGATTTCTGCATTGATTTGGCTCTAGGCACTCAGCCTATTTTCATTCTGTCATATCGCATGGCCCCATCAGAGTTGAAAGAATTGAATGAGCAGTTACAAGATTTGCTTGATAAGGGCTTCATTAGACCTAGTGTCTCGCCCTGGGGTGCACCTGTGTTGTTTGTGAAGAAGAAAGATGGATCGATGAGGATGTGCATAGATTATCGGTAGTTGAACAAAGTCACCATCAAGAACAAGTATCCATTGCCGAGGATTGACGATTTATTTGTTCAGCTTCAGGGTGCCAAGGTGTTTTCAAAGATTGATTTGAGATCTGGCTACCATCAATTGAGGATTAGGGCATCCAATGTTCCTAAGACAGCTTTTCGAACTCGGTATGAGCATTATGAGTTTTTAGTGATGTCATTTGGGCTGACAAATGCCCCAGCAGCCTTCATGGATTTGATGAATCGGGTGTTCAAACCCTACTTGGATTCCTTTGTGGTTGTGTTTATTGATGATATCTTGATCTACTCCCACAGTCGAGAGGAGCATGAGCAGCACCTTTGGATCGTTCTTCAGACTCTAAAAGACAACCAATTATATGCTAAGATCTCAAAATGCGAGTTTTGGTTGAGTTCAGTTGCTTTCTTGGGTCACGTTGTATCAGCAGAGGGTATTCAGGTGGATCCTATGAAGATTGAGGCAGTCCAGAACTGGCCTAGACCCACATCAGCTACAGAGATCCGTAGTTTCCTGGGTTTGGCAGGCTATTACCGTCGATTTGTGGAGGGGTTTTCATCCATAGGAGCCCCGTTGACCAGATTAACCCAGAAGGGTGCCCTCTTCAGGTGGTCAGACGAGTGTGAAGCGAGCTTTCAGAAGCTCAAGACAGTTTTGACTACGGCACTGGTATTGGTGTTACCCACAGGTTCAGGATCTTATACAGTATATTGTGACGCATCTCGTATTGGTCTGGGTGTGGTATTGATGCAGGGTGGCAAGGTTATTGCATATGCTTCACGGCAGCTGAAGGTTCACGAGAAGAATTACCCTGTTCATGATCTAGAGCTGGCAACCATTGTTCACGCGCTGAAGATTTGGAGGCACTATCTTTACGGCGTGCCATGTGAGGTATTCACTGATCATTGTAGGTGCCTTGCCTTAGCCTCGTCACTACTTCATCGAGGTTAGGCTCGACACTTACCAGTACATGGGGTCAGTTGTACTGATGCTGCACTCTACACTTTCTGTGCAGATTTTGATACCGGCTCTGGTTAATCGAGATTTTGCTATTGGTCCGCTGTCCCGAGACTAAAAGTAGATCTGTCGGCGTCCACAGACCTTGAAGTCCCCGTCAATCATTTATGTTCTACTGTTTCTTTTATTCAGACAGTTTTATTTCTTTCAGACTATTACTTGTAGTAAATTCTAGAATGCTCGTGAATTGTGACTCCAGATCCGGGTGGTCGTAATTAATACATTTTTATGATATTCCGCATTTATTATATTTAATTTTAGTTAATTATTGTTACTTAATGAACAAAAATAAGGAATTGGTTTAATGATTCTCTAACGTTGGCTTGCCTGGCAGGTGAAATGTTAGGCGCCATCACGGTCCCGTCGGTGGGAAATTTTGGGTCGTGATAGTTGGTATCAGAGCACTAGGTTACATAGGTCTCATGATTCAAGAGGAAGCTTAGTAGAGTCTGGAGGATCGGTACGGAGACGTCTGTGCTTATCTTCCAGAGGCTATGAAGTTTAGGAACAAGTTTCACTTCTATTCTTCTTTGTCGTGCGATTTTGCTTTCTCAACACTAATTAAACTCTTCTACTCTTATTCTCTCGCAGATAGAGAGAACACATACCGCTTCCTCAGCTGAGCAGTAGCCAGAGCCTCCAATGATAGCTCCTGCGCGAGGCAGAGGTCGAGGCCGAGGCCGTGCCAGAGGTCGAGGCCAAGGCCGTGCCAGAGGCCGAGGTAGGGGCAGGGCTTAGCCTAGGACCCGAGCAGCAGCCCCAGTAGTGGAGCCTCATATAGAGATTGGCGAGGAGGTTCCAGCCCAGACTATTCCTATCGGACCAGCTCAGGTTCCGGAGGGGTTCATTGCTACCCCAGTACTTCAGGACGCTTTGATCCGTTTGGTAGGCCTTATGGAGAGTGTGGCCCAGATTGGCGCATTCCCCATGGCACCAGCAGTCTCTCAGGCTGGAGGAGGATCCCAGACTCCTACCACTCCCGCTCCGGAGCAGGTGGCTCACTAGTATCAGGCTCCAGCAGCTCAGCCTGTCGGATTAGTTCAGCCCGTTATTGCGGCACAGGTCGGAGATGTGCCAGCTATGTCTTCTCAGGCTTTATGGAGATTGGACAGGTTTACCAAGCTCTTTCCTGTTCACTTCAGTGGTGCCCCTTCAGAGGACCCCCAGGAGTATCTTGACAGCTGTCATGAGGTTCTACGGAACATGGGTATAGTGGAGACCAATGGGGTTGATTTTGCTGCATTTCAAATGACTGGTTACGCCAAGAAATGGTGGAGAGATTACTTGTTGACTAGACCAGCTGGGTCGCCTGGTTTTACTTGGGACCAGTTCTCCCAGCTCTTCATAGAGAAGTTTCTGCCTATCACATTAAGGGAGGAGCGTCGCCGTCAGTTTGAGTGTCTCCAGCAGGGTGAGATGACGGTTACTCAGTATGAGACCCGTTTTGTGGATTTGTCCCGTCATGCCATTATTTTGCTTCCCACCGAGAGAGGGAGGGTGAGGAGGTTTATTGATGGACTTGCTCAGCCTATCAGATTGCAGATGGCTAAGGAGACTGGGAGTGAGATTTCTTTTCAGGCGACTGCTAATGTCGCCAGACGAGTCGAGATGGTTCTTACTCACGTAGGTCAGGGGTCTGATAAGAGGCCTCGTCATTCCGGTGAGTTCAGCGGTGCCTCATATAGAGGCAGGAGTACTTTTGGTAGAGGCCATCCTCCCATGCCATTTCATTCAGCGCTCCGGGCATCCCACGGTGCCTCAGGTAGTCGTGGCCCTCAGATGCATTATTCCGACCAGCTAGTCTACAGTGCACCACCAGCTCCTATTTGTGCACCTCCACTCCAGAGTTATCAGGGTGGTGATTCAGGTCGACAGGGTCAGTTTCAGGGTCAGCAGTCACAGCCGCCGAGGTTATGTTATATTTGTGGTGACCCGAGGCACATTGCCAGATTTTTCCCTCGGGCAACGGGCAGCTCACAGCATCAGAGTTCTCGTTCCTTGGTTCCGGCACCAGTTGCTACACCACCTGCTCAGCCAGCCAGAGGCAGGGGTCAGGCAGCCAGAGGTAGGGGCCAGACAGTTAGAGGTGGAGGTCAAGCCGTTAGAGGTGAAGACCGGCCAGCTAGAGGCCGTCCCAGGAACGTAGTTCAGGGTAGTGGGGCCCAGCCCCGGTGTTATACTTTCCCAGCCAGGCCTGAGGCTGAGTCATCTGACGCTGTTATCACAGGTACTGTTTCATTTTGCAGTAGAGATGCTTCAGTCTATTTGATCCGGGATCTACTTACTCCTATGTGTCATCCTATTTTGCTTCCTATTTGGTTGTGCCGTGTGATTCCTTGAGTGCTCTTGTATATGTGTCTACTCCAGTGGGAGATGCTATTGTTGTAGATCGTATTTATCATTCGTGTGTGGTCACCATTGGGAGTCTTGAGACTCGTGTAGATCTTCTACATCTCGACATGGTTGATTTTGATGTCATACTGGTATGGATTGGCTGTCACCTTATCATGCTATATTAGATTGTCATGCCAAGACGGTGACCCTAGCCTTGCAGGGGTTGCCTCGATTAGAGTGGAGATGGGAATCTCGCCCATTCATCCAGCAGGGTTATCTCTTATGTAAAGCCTCGGCATATGGTCGAGAAGGGGTGTCTAGCTTATTTGGCTTATGTCCGCGATTCTAGTGTAGAGGTTCCTTCCATAGATTCGGTTCCGGTTGTTTGTGAGTTTCCAGAGGTGTTTCCTGCAGACCTGCCGGGGATGCCATCCGACAGGGATATTGATTTCTGCATTGATTTGGCTCTAAGCACTCAGACTATTTTCATTCTGCCATATCGCATGGCCCCGCCAGAGTTGAAAGAATTGAATGAGCAGTTACAAGATTTGCTTGATAAGGACTTCATCAGACCTAGTGTCTCGCCCTGGGGTGCACCTATGTTGTTTGTGAAGAAGAAAGATGGATCGATGAGGATGTGCATAGATTATCGGCAGTTGAACAAAGTCACCATCAAGAACAAGTATCCATTGCCGAGGATTGACAATTTATTTGATCAGCTTCAGGGTGCCAAGGTGTTTTCAAAGATTGATTTGAGATCTGGCTACCATCAATTGAGGATTAGGGCATCTGATGTTCCTAAGACAGCTTTTCGAACTCGGTATGGGCATTTTGAGTTTTTAGTGATGTCATTTGGGCTGACAAATGCCCCAGCAGCCTTCATGGATTTGATGAATCGGGTGTTCAAACCCTACTTGGATTCCTTTGTGGTTGTGTTTATTGATGATATCTTGATCTACTCCCACAGTCGAGAGGAGCATGAGCAGCACCTTTGGATCGTTCTTCAGACTCTGAAAGACAACCAATTATATGCTAAGTTCTCAAAATGCGAGTTTTGGTTGAGTTCAGTTGCTTTCTTGGGTCACGTTGTATCAGCAGAGGGTATTCAGGTGGATCCTATGAAGATTGAGGCAGTCCAGAACTGGCCTAGACTCACATCAGCTCCAGAGATCCGTAGTTTCCTGGGTTTGGCAGGCTATTACCGTCGATTTGTGGAGGGGTTTTCATCCATAGGAGCCCCGTTGACCAGATTGACCCAGAAGGGTGCCCTCTTCAGGTTGTCAGACGAGTGTGAAGCGAGCTTTCAGAAGCTCAAGACAGTTTTGACTACGGCACCGGTATTGGTGTTACCCACAGGTTCAGGATCTTATACAGTATATTGTGACACATCTCGTATTGGTCTGGGTGTGGTATTGATGCAGGGTGGCAAGGTTATTGCATATGCTTCACGGCAGCTGAAGGTTCACGAGAAGAATTACCCTGTTCATGATCTAGAGCTGGCAGCCATTGTTCACGCGCTGAAGATTTGGAGGCACTATCTTTACGGCGTGCCATGTGAGGTATTCACTGATCATTGTAGGTGCCTTGCCTTAGCCTCGTCACTACTTCGTCGAGGTTAGGCTCGACACTTACCAGTACATGGGGTCGGTTGTACTGATGCTGCACTTTGCACTTTCTGTGCAGATTTTGATACCGGCTCTGGTTAATCGAGATTTTGCTAATGGTCCGCTGATCCGAGACTAAAAGTAGATTTGTCGGCGTCCACAGACCTTGAGGTCCCCATCTATCATTTATGTTCTACTGTTTCTTTTATTCAGACAGTTGTATTTCTTTCAGACTATTACTTGTAGTAAATTCTAGAATGCTCGTGAATTATGACTCCAGATACGGGTGGTAGTAATTAATACCTTTTTTATGATATTCCGCATTTATTATATTTCATTTTAGTTAATTATTGTTACTTAATGAACGAAAATAAGGAATTGGTTTAATGATTCTCTAACGTTGGCTTGCCTGGCAAGTGAAATGTTAGGCGCCAACACGGTCCCATCGGTGGGAAATTTTGGGTCGTGATAGTTGGTATCAGAGCACTAGGTTACATAGGTCTCATGATTCAAGAGCAAGCTTAGTAGAGTCTGGAGGATCGGTACGGAGACGTCTGTGCTTATCTTCCAGAGGCTATGACGTTTAGGAACAAGTTTCACTTCTATTCTTCTTTGTCGTGCGATTTTGCTTTCTCAACACTAATTAAACTCTTCTACTCTTATTCTCTCGCAGATGGAGAGAACACATACCGCTTCCTCAGCTGAGCAGTAGCCAGAGCCTCCAATGATAGCTCATGCACGAGGCAGAGGTCGAGGCCGAGGCCGTGCCAGAGGCCGAGGCAGGGGCAGGGCTCAGCCTAGGACCCGAGCAGCAGCCCCAGCAGTGGAGCCTCATATAGAGATTGGCGAGAAGGTTCCAGCCCAGACTATTCCTATCGGACCAGCTCAGGTTCCGGAGGGGTTCATTGCTACCCCAGTACTTCAGGACGCTTTGGTCCGTTTGGTAGGCCTTATGGAGAGTGTGGCCCAGATTGGCGCATTCCCCATGGCACCAGCAGTCTCTCAGGCTGGAGGAGGAGCCCATACTCCTACCACTCCCGCTCCGGAGCAGGTGGCTCCCTAGTATCAGGCTCCAGCAGCTCAGCCAGTCAGATTAGTTCAGCCCGTTATTGCGGCACAGGTAGGAGATGTGCCAGCTATGTCTTCTCAGGCTTTATGGAGATTGGACAGGTTTACCAAGCTCTTTCCTATTCACTTCAGTGGTGCCCTTTCAGAGGACCCCCAGCAGTATCTTGATAGCTGTCACGAGGTTCTACGGAACATGGGTATAGTGGAGACCAATGGGGTCGATTTTGCTGCATTTCAAATGACTGGTTACGCCAAGAAATGGTGGAGAGATTACTTGTTGACTAGACCAACTGGGTCGCCTGGTTTTACTTGGGACCAGTTCTCTCAGCTCTTCATAGAGATGTTTCTGCCTATCACATTAAGGGAGGAGCGTCGCCGTCAGTTTGAGCGTCTCCAGCAGGGTGAGATGATGGTTACTCAGTATGAGACCCGTTTTGTGGATTTGTCCCGTCATGCCATTCTTTTGCTTCCCACCGAGAGAGAGAGGGTGAGGAGGTTTATTGATGGACTTGCTCAGCCTATCAGATTGCAGATGGCTAAGGAGACTGGGAGTGAGATTTCTTTTCAGGCGGCTGCTAATGTCGCCAGACGAGTCGAGATGGTTCTTACTCAAGGAGGTCAGGGGTCTGACAAGAGGCCTCGTCATTCCGGTGAGTTCAGCGGTGCCTCATATAGAGGCAGGAGTACTTTTGGTAGAGGCCATCCTCCTATGCCATTTCATTCAGCGCTCCGGGCATCCCACGGTGCCTCAGGTAGTCGTGGCCCTCAGATGCATTATTCCGACCAGCTAGTCTACAGTGCACCACCAGCTCCTATTTGTGCACCTCCACTCCAGAGTTATCAGGGTGGTGATTCAGGTCGACAGGGTCAGTTTCAGGGTCAGCAGTCACAGCCGCCGAGGTTATGTTATATTTGTGGTGACCCGAGGCACATTGCCAGATTTTGCCCTCGGGCAACGGGCAACTCACAGCATCAGAGTTCTCGTGCCATGGTTCCGGCACCAATTGCTACACCACCTACTCAGCCTGCCAGAGGCAGGGGTCAGGCAGCCAGAGGTAGGGGCCAGACAGTTAGAGGTGGAGGTCAAGCCGTTAGAGGTGAAGACCGGCCAGCTAGAGGCCGTCCCAGGGACGTAGTTCAGGGTAGTGGGGCCCAGCCCCGGTGTTATGCTTTCCCAGCCAGGCCTGAGGCTGAGTCATCTGACGCTGTTATCACAGGTACTGTTTCATTTTACAGTAGAGATGCTTCAGTTCTATTTGATCCGGGATCTACTTACTCCTATGTGTCATCCTATTTTGCTTCCTATTTGGTTGTGCCCTGTGATTCCTTGAGTGCTCTTGTATATGTGTCTACTCCAGTGGGAGATGCTATTGTTGTAGATCGTATTTATCGTTCGTGTGTGGTCACCATTGGGAGTCTTGAGACTCGTGTAGATCTTTTACATCTCGACATGGTTGATTTTGATGTCATACTGGTATGGATTGGCTGTCACCTTATCATGCTATATTAGATTATCACGCCAAGACGGTGACCCTAGCCTTGCAGGGGTTGCCTCGATTAGAGTGGAGAGGGGAATCTCGCCCATTCTACCAGCAGGGTTATCTTTTACGTAAAGGCTCGGCATATGATCGAGAAGGGGCGTCTAGCTTATTTGGCTTATGTCCGCGATTCTAGTGTAGAGGTTCCTTCCATAGATTTGGTTCCGGTTGTTCGTGAGTTTCTAGAGGTGTTTCCTGCAGACCTGCCGGGGATGCCACCCGACAGGGATATTGGTTTCTACATTGATTTGGCTCTAAGCACTCAGACTATTTTCATTCTGCCATATCACATGGCCCCGCCAGAGTTGAAAGAATTGAATGAGCAGTTACAAGATTTGCTTGATAAGGGCTTCATCAGACCTAGTGTCTCGCCCTGGGGTGCACCTATGTTGTTTGTGAAGAAGAAAGATGGATCGATGAGGATGTGCATAGATTATCGGCAGTTGAACAAAGTCACCATCAAGAACAAGTATCCATTGCCGAGGATTGACAATTTATTTGATCAGCTTCAGGGTGCCAAGGTGTTTTCAAAGATTGATTTGAGATCTGGCTACCATCAATTGAGGATTAGGGCATCTGATGTTCCTAAGACAGCTTTTCGAACTCGGTATGGGCATTATGAGTTTTTAGTGATGTCATTTGGGCTGACAAATGCCCCAGCAGCCTTCATGGATTTGATGAATCGGGTGTTCAAACCCTACTTGGATTCCTTTGTAGTTGTGTTTATTGATGATATCTTGATCTACTCCCACAGTCGAGAGGAGCATGAGCAGCACCTTTGGATCGTTCTTCAGACTCTGAAAGACAACCAATTATATGCTAAGTTCTCAAAATGCGAGTTTTGGCTGAGTTCAGTTGCTTTCTTGGGTCATGTTGTATCAGCAGAGGGTATTCAGGTGGATCCTATGAAGATTGAGGCAGTCCAGAACTGGCCTAGACCCACATCAGCTATAGAGATCTGTAGTTTCCTGGGTTTGGCAGGCTATTACCATCGATTTGTGGAGGGGTTTTCATCCATAGGAGCCCCGTTGACCAGATTGACCCAGAAGGGTGCCCTGTTCAGGTGGTTAGACGAGTGTGAAGTGAGCTTTCAGAAGCTCAAGACAGTTTTGACTACGGCACCGGTATTGGTGTTACCCACAGGTTCAGGATCTTATACAGTATATTGTGACGCATCTCGTATTGGTCTGGGTGTGGTATTGATGCAGGGTGGCAAGGTTATTGCATATGCTTCATGGCAGCTGAAGGTTCACGAGAAGAATTACCTGTTCATGATGTAGAGTTGGCAGCCATTGTTCACGCGCTGAAGATTTGGAGGCACTATCTTTACGGCGTGCCATGTGAGGTATTCACTGATCATTGTAGGTGCCTTGCCTTAGCCTAATCACTACTTCGTCGAGGTTAGGCTCGACACTTACCAGTACATGGGGTCGGTTGTACTGATGCTGCACTCTGCACTTTCTCTACAAATTTTGATACCGGCTCTGGTTAATCGAGATTTTGCTATTAGTCAGTTGTCCGGAGACTCAAGGTAGATCTGTCGGCGTCCACAGACCTTGAAGTCCCCTATCATTTTTGTTCTACTGTTTCGTTTATTCAGACAGTTGTATTTCTTTCAGACTATTACTTGTAGTAAATTCTAGAATGCTCTTGAATTGTGACTCCAGATCCGGGCGGTAGTAATTAATATATTTTTTTATGATATTCCGCACATATTATATTTTATTTTAGTTAATTATTGTTACTTAATGAATGAAAATAAGGAATTGGTTTAATGATTCTCTAACGTTGGCTTTCCTGGCAAGTGAAATGTTAGGCGCCATCACGGTCCCGTCGGTGGGAAATTTCGGGTCGTGACAATTATGGTTTGTATGAAGTGGACTTATGTTTACATCAACGCCACCCGAAGGCACCTGAATAACTACAATCTCACTAGCGGTTGGTTGAATGTTGTTGTATTTCATCTGAAAATAGTAATACACTCAATGTAAATAATATTTGATGTATGATTACTAATATACTCTTCTTTATGTATATGGGCAATTATGTATATACATGTATTCACTTGTATTGTATAAAATATTTATAACATTGAATTAAATGTGTAGCTGTAAAACTGTATCATTTATTCTGTTGTATTCCTGTTGTAACGACCCGGCTGGTTCAGAATGAGTAATACAGCCCTGTGTTCAATATTAATTATGCTACTCATCGGAGAGGGTTCAGAATGAATTCGAACAATTAGTTCCAAGATTTAAAGCTTAAGTTGAAACAGTTGACCGGATATTGACTTATGTGTAAATGACCTTGGAATAGAGTTTTGATGATTCCAATAGCGATGTATGGTCATTTCGGACTTAGGAGTGTGTCTGAATATTTGTTTTGAAGTCCGTAGTTGAATTTGGGTTGAAATGACGAAAATAGGAAATTTAAGTTTGGAAGTTTGACCGGGGAGTTGACTTTTTTATATCGGGATCGAAATCCGACTCTGGAAATTGGAATAGGTTCGTCATGTCGTTTATGACTTGTGTGCAAAATTTGAGTTCATTCCGGGTTGATTTGATATGTTTCGGCACGAATTGTGGAAGCCGAAAGCCCAAAGTTCTTTCTAGTTCGAATTGAGGTGTGATTCGTCGTTTTGATGTTATTATATGTGATTTGAGGCCTCGAATAGGTCTGTTTTATGTTATGGCACTTGTTGGTGTATTCGGACGGGGTCTCGGGTGGCCCGGATGAGTTTCGGACGAGGTTCGGATCATTTTTGTTTCATATTGCATTGCTGGAGGTATGCTGGTTCTGGTGTTTCCGCATCTGCGGAAGAATGGGCGCAGATGCGAGTCCGCAGATGCAGACAGTTGATCGCAAAAGCGCAAGTAGGCTTGGTTGGGGAAGATCTCAGAAGCGTAAATTGGAGCGCATATGCGGCCCCGCAAAAGCGAGGGCCTTGGGCGTAGTAGCGAGGAGGAGCGCAGAAGCGTGTTTGTCTTCGCACATGCGGTTGCGCAGAAGCGAATGGAGATCCGCAGGTGCAAGGAGTCGGCTGGCTAGTGGAGTCCGCAGAAGCAGAGCTCGTGTCGCAGAAGCGACGCCGCAGAAACGGCTCTGGTGTCTACAGAAGCGGAATGACTGGGCAAAAGCTTAAAATCGAAGGTTTGGTCATTTTGTTCATATTTTGAGATGTGGGACTCGGATTGAGGCGATTTTTGGAGGAAAATTTCATCACAAGGATTGGGCTAAGTGTTCTAAACTCGGTTTTTATTATATTTTGATATTTTATTTTCATTTCTGGTAATTAGATTATGGGCTTTAAAGAGAAAAGTTGGGAATTTTAGCCTAAAGTCTCATAGAGTGAGTTTTTGAGTTTTGAATGTCGACTCGGAGTCGAATTTGAATGAAACTAGTATGGTTGGACTCGTAATTGAATGGGTTATCGGATTTTGTGAGTTTCATCGAGTTTTGAGGTGAGGACCCGGGTTGGGCTTTTGGGTCGATTTCGGGTTTTTGATTAAGATTCGACCATTATCAATTGGAATTGTTTCCTTGGGCTTTATTTGATGTATTTGAGTTGCTTTTGGCTAGATTTGAGCCATTTAGAGGTCGGTACGCGTGGGATGGCATTTTGGAGCATCGCTTGGCTTGATCGGTATTGCAATTGGCTTGTTCGAGGTAAGTAAATTTTCTAATCTTGGAGTTGAGGGTATGAACGCAGATTATGTGTGTTATGTGTTTGTTGTTAAGGTAACGCACATGCTAGGTGACGGGCGTGTGGGCGTGCACCGTGTGAATTGTAACTCCGTTATTTCAATGGTGTTGTGTAGTTACCTGAACTTATCTGTAAACATGATATCTCTATGTGCTAAAGCTATTGGACTGTGATCCATGTTAGAAACCATGTCTAGGCTACATACTTATTCTGTTGGGACACACTGAGGTCATTACTGTTGTTGAGTTATTTGCTTACATTGCAATTTCATACTCAGTCCTGTTTATTTATTATATATCATATCTTAGTCTCTGTTGTTATTTATTGACACATCATATCATCATTTTGGGCTAGTTTCATGACATTGTGAGACCGAGAGGCTAGAGAGATTGATGACTGAGTGAGGACGAGGGCCTGATTTGAGATATTGATACTATAGCACGTGAGTTGTCCGTGCGAATCCAGATATTGATACTATAGCACATGAGTTGTCCGTGCAGCACGTGAGTTGTCCGTGCGGATCCATATATTGATATTATAGCAACTGAGTTATCCGTGCAGCACGTGAGTTGTCCGTATAAATTATAGCGCTTGGGATGAAGGAGCCCCTCCGGAGTCTGCACACACCCCCAGTGAGCACAGGTACCTATTGAGTACGAGTGCGAGTGCGAGTGCCGAGTGATTGGGAGGACTGAGTGTATTGATACTCTGAGAGTATGCATATGGTTGTTCATTATGTTGTATTACATTGACATGCACACTTGACATATAGTCATAGAGATGCATTTTCCTTATGCTATACGATATTGCGTCATTCATGACTTCACATGCACATTGACATGTAGGCATAGAGATGTACTTTTCCTCATGCCATTTGATAATGAAGCATTTACCTGTTGAACAGTTTTGGAAGGAAAAATCATGACTTTTGCAAACTTACTCATATTTTGTTGCTTTCGGTAAAATATTTGGGTTTTCACTGATATACTTGAAAAGCATGCCTATTTTCTGAAATTGTGAACGAGCTGAACATTATATTTCTGAGTTATTTCCTGTACCGCTTTTTATTATATTGTTAAGAGTTGTTGTTTGCTATTGGTGTTGGGCTTTGTCCTATGCTCCAACTCGTCACTATTTTCAACCTAAGGTTAGGTTTGTTACTTATTGAGTACATGGGATCGGTTGTACTCGTACTACACTTCTGCACCTTGAATGTAGATATTGGATGTTGATGTTGCCGTGATCGACATAAGCGGGATTTGAAGACGTACATGTGTTCTGGTGGTAGCTGCCTCTTGTTCATGGTAGCCTTAGATTTATAAAAGTTTGTTTATGTACATTTCGAACAGAGGATGTATTTATTTTATACCAACTTTGTAAATTCTAATCTTAGAAGTTCATGATTTGTACTACTAGTCCTTGGGAAGTCCTTGTATAAAGCCGGTTGTAATCTCATTTCTTTCATAATAAATCTCATTTAAATTGGTTAGTTGTTAATTGGCTTACCTGACGGGTTGGGTTAGGTGCCATCATGACTAGGTGGATTTTGGGTCGTGACAAGTTGGTATCAGAGCTCTAGGTTCATAGGTTCTACAAGTCATGAGCAAGTGTCTAGTGGAGTCTTGCGGATCGGTATGATGACGTCCATACCTATCTTCGAGAGGCTACACGGCATTTAGGATTAATTTCCCATCTTTCATTTTTTATCATGCGGCATTGGTCCAGGTTGGAGTGTAACTCTTGAATTCCTTCCATGCATTCGTATGCGCATGTGAACGCTCGGTATCAGATGTGCATTGCCGGCTTGTGATTCCATGGATGATGTGTGAGATGTGACTTCGGTGTGATGATGATGGGCTAGTCTGGAGGACTTGAGGCCAGGGTTTGACGGTAGCTTGAGCACGGAGTTTTTGGTTGTGTGTGAGTACATTCTTTGGGACTTATATGTCCGGTAGTGTCCCTATTAGTGGAAATTATGGCTCGGTGAGTGGCTGGATGGCTATATGATGAGTATGATATGACTACGGGATGTGTTTTGATGGTTTGATTGTGACGAGAATAGTTTGCTTGAGTTGTAAAAAGGACTATTGGCTGTTTGATTTCTGTCCTAATTTGTTGTATAGTCTCGAGTTATGCTCGTAATGCGGAATCCTTCATGTTGTTTATTTGTGGGACAAAGTAGATTTCATGTCTTATTGTGAGTTCAGACTCAGGAGGATTAAGTGATGGCGTAGTAATCATGGCTGTGAAAAGGCATGGCAAGATGCCAAATTGAGGCTAAGCAGGTGGGTTATCTCCTACGGAGTAATCTACGGAGCTGTGATCCTTATAAAAATTGTTTGGAGAGTTTCTTTTCTACCAGCGGGGTATATGTGTTGAGATTCGAATTTGAATTTGGTTGAGAAAGTTGACCTGATCGTCATGTGGATGTATGCTAGCTTAGTAGATGAATGGAGGTACTATATGGGTTGTGTTATGTGAGCGTAGGAAGGATTTAGTTGAACTTCAGTGCGGGATTTTGGCAGTAGTAGAGTATGGGTATTATGATTTATCGAGTGTTTTGTTATATGGCTTTGAACCAAGTGGGGGAGTCTGCTATCGACAATTTAATTGCGTGGTTATGTGTTGTACTGGCTTCGGTTTGAGGTATACTGTGAATCAGTTATGACTTGCAGAGGCTGGCTTCGAGGATGAGTCGAGTAAGGGAATTTCTGAATACAGATTATATTACACTTTATGGGCATATGGAAATCATGGAAATGAATTGAGTTATTATGTGTGAAGGATGTAGTGTGCATGGGGTATGAATTTGATCGATTTTGTTAAGGCAAGGTTACTTTCTTGGGTGTTGTTGTGCTAATAGGGCACATGTCATTCAGCTCATTTGGGCGGCACAATTGGGATTTGAACAGAGTGGATGACTCTCGAGAAGGGTCTAATGGGTTCAAGATTTATATATGCAGCAATTGAGAATTTTCTGGACCGGTATATGGTTAGCATCCGAGTTTTTTCAATGGATGGTGTCGAGACTCACGGGATGTTTATATCATTTTGGATTATACATTTCAGCATCAGGAAGGTGAAGTTAACGGCTTTAGATTCACAGAAGGTCTCTTCAGAGTGAGTGTCTCAGTTGTGGTACTTTTGGGGTGCTTGAGAGGGAATACATCGGCTTATGGTCCATAGGGCAGTGTGGTTATATGCTAGAATCTCCGGTGGTGAGCTTTGGGTAAGCATCGTGGTGTTTTGGCAAGAAGAAGTGTCAACTTGGGGATTCTTAGGAAAGAACTCGGGGAAATAGGACAGCCTGGTAGCAGGTTGGATCAGCACGGTAAAGGATATGATAAGTTCTTTGGGTACTTATGATGCAGCGAGTCTCTACAAGTGTTTCGTGGCAATGCTCATGTGTTTTGGCGACCTGCGTGGCGTGGTTGAGTTATAGGGACTCAGTTCTGATGGCTGGGTTATGCGCAAATGGATTTCAAAGTGTTCTCAAGGCTTTCTACCACGGTTCGAGGTGTATATTCCTGTTGGCGTGGGGAGCGTGTTGCGTGTTGTGAGTTTCTCCTGGATGAGATCAAATAAAAGGTTCCTGGCTAATTGAGTATGTATTTCTGCTGGACTGAGAGTTGATTATGAGATTCTCGTACTTTTCATGTGATAGCATGATAACGGTGGTGTGTTGTGTAGGATCGAGATTGGTATGTGCAAGGTCGCGGTTCAGATTTGAAGGGGAGGTCATGAATTCTTAGGCAGCATCGATGGGTTTTGAGGTTTAGATGAATTCTATAACTATTTGGTATTGCCTGAGGAGAGTGTATATTTCAAAAGTTGCACTGTGTTTTGACTTACGGATGCTTCATTGATATTGCGGTACTCGCCTGGTTGATCGACCACCGTTAGTCAGATTTTGCTATGTGGCACGGAAGAATTATGGGAGTATTCATGATGGGATGATCGTGTATGAGATATATGTTAGACATTCGAGCGGTGGAGTTGGGAGCAGATATGTTGATTCGTGTGTTCTATGAATTTGGAGACTATGAGTTCTCAGAAGCAGAGCGTTTCGTGATTGTGGACTATGAAGTTGTGGCTAAGGCTAGCCCGATAATAGTATATGTTGTGGTTAGGTCATTGTGGACTTTTGGAGAATTATTTATCTATTTGTGGATGACCAGAGTTGATTTGGGGCCCATTGGTAGGCCCAACGAGGATGTGTATTCTACACCGGGTCGGATTGGTCGACTCCGTACTGCTATTATCGGGAGATGTGCCATTCGGTTAGAGTGGAGCTTATTCATGCTCTGATATGATCTATGTGTTACTCCTCTACGCTACGAGGGGTTGTGATTTGTTGGTTATAAGCACACATGGTGCGGTTCTGTTTAGGCCTTATAGAGGAATTTGAGCGAGATGTATATTAGGGTGTTGAATGATTGATTGCGCATTTGGGTATGTTCTCTCCGAACTGTGGTATATTGTGCTATCTACTTCTCCGTGGTTATGGTCCTGCACCTTGGGTACTTGATGTCAAATTGCGCGCGGTTGTTAGTTTTGAGCATGGTAGCTGGAGGTATTTCATATGGACCAGTGTTTGGATGGGGTCACCCATTGCAGCGGGGTTACGTCGGGATATGATCCTTTGTTTTAGATTCGTGTGTTTTGGTTCTACTATGTATGATGGGTTTGTAGCATTGCGGTTGTGGTGGTACTTGTTGAAGTTGCGGGATGGTTCTCTCGTTTGAGTCATTTTCTATATTTGAGTACACTTGAAATGTTGCGTATTGGCGCAAGGATTGCACGTTTTGTGGCCCCGGGTAGTGTTGGTATGGCATGTCAGTAGAGTAGCTTGTATTTGATAAGATGAGGTCATCGGGGCTAGAATGGGTGTTATCTGATTTGACTGTGGTATATTTGAAAGGATAATGTCGTTGATCGACTTAGAAAGTGATTATGGTTATGGTTGGGGTGAGAGAGCTCCATGACTTGTTGATCTGATAAGTGGTTATGTGATTCCGCGTGTTTCTTTCATTATCAGCAATGTACGAATGTTTTGGAACGAGGTTTTGTTGTTATGGGGTTTAATACTAGTACCAGGTTGGTTTTGAGTAGTTACTGTGATCGGAAATGGTGCTGCGAGTATGCGAGTTGTGTAGTATGTTATGTGATTATATATGGGGTTATGGTTATGGCTTGATACAGTATGTTCAGACTTATACAGTGTGTAGATGTGAGATTCAGGTCTTGAAAAGAAATTCTGAATGTGGGAAATTGAATTCCAAGGTTATAGGCTAAGGTTGAATTAATGATTTTCAGTTATGTTGTGTTGTCAAGCCTACATAGAATAGGGTGACATGGGATCACCCCCGGGTATGTGCATGGTAGGGTGGAACGGTGATTTAAAGGCTTAGGAACAACTCTTGGCACGTTCAAGGATGAACGTATATTTAAGTGGGGGAGAATGTAGTGACCCGGTCGGTCGTTTTGAGTATTACAACCTTGTTTCCCCATTTACTACTTATCATGTGTTCAATATTAATTATGCGACTCGTCGGAGAGGGTTCAGAATGAATTGGAATACATAGTTCCAAGATTTAAAGCTTAAGTTGAAATAGTTGACCGGATGTTGACTTATGTGTAAACGACCCTGGAATAGAGTTTTGATGATTCCAATAGCTCTGTATCTCTGTAGTTGAATTTGGCTAGAAATGGCAAAAATAGGAAATTTAAGTTTTGAAGTTTGACCGGGGAGTTGACTTTTTGATATCGGGATCGGAATCTGATTCTTGAAATTGGAATAGGTTTGTCATGTCGTTTATGACTTCCATGCAAAATTTGAGTTCATTCAGGGTTGATTTGATATGTTTCGGCGTGAATTGTGGAAATTGAAAGTCCAAAGTTCATTCTAGTTCGAATTGAGGTGAGCTTCGTCATTTCGATGTTGTTATACGTGATTTGATGCCTCGAGTAGGTCCGTGTTATATTATGGAACTTGTTGGTATATTCGGACGGGGTCCCGGATGGCCCGGGTGAGTTCTGGATGAGGTTCGGATCATTTTTGTTTCATATTGCATTGCTGGAGGTATGCTAGTTCTGGTGTTTCCGCGTCTGCGGAAGAATGGGCGCAGATGCGAGTCCGCAAATACGGAAAGTTGATTGCAGAAGCGCAAGTAGGCTTGGCTGGGGAAGATCGCAGAAGCGGAAATTGGGGCGCATCTGCGGCCCCGCAGAAGCAATGGCCCTGGGCGCCGAAACGAGAAGGAGCGCAGAAGCGCGTTTGGCTTCACACCTGCAGTTGAGCAAAAGCGGATGGAGATCCGCAGGTGCGAGGAGTCAGCTGGCTAGTGGAGTCCGCAGAAGCGGCTCTTGTGTCCGCAGAAGCGGAATGACTGGGCAGAAGCTTTAAATCGAGGGTTTGGTCGTTTTGTTCATATTTTGAGACGTGGGACTCGGATTGAGGAGATGTTTGGAGGAAAATTTCATCACAAAGATTGGGCTAAGTGTTCTAAACTCGGTTTTGATTATATTTCGATGTTTTATCTTTATTTTTGGTAATTGGATTATGGGCTTTAAAGAGAAAAGTTGGGAATTTTAGCCTAAAGTCTCATAGAGTGAGTTTTTGAGTTTTGAATGTCGACTCGGAGTTGGATTTTAATGAAACTAGTATGGTTGGGCTCGTAATTGAATGTGTTGTCGGATTTTATGAGTTTCATTGGGTTCCGAGGTGCGGGGCCGGGTTGGGCTTTTGGGTCGATTTCGGGTTTTTGATTAAGATTCGACCTTTATCAATTGGAAATATTTCCTTGGGCTTTACTTGAAGTATTTGAGTTGCTTTTGGCTAGATTCGAGCCATTCGGAGGTCGGGACATGCTGGATGGCATTTTGGAGCATCGCTTGGCTTGCTCGGTATTGGAATTGGCCTGTTCGAGGTAAGTAACTCTTCTAATATTGGAGCTGAGGGTTTGAACCTGATTATACGTTTTATGTGTTTGTTGTTGAGGTGACGCACATGCTAGGTGACGGGCGTGTGGGCGTGCACCGTGTGAATTGTAACTCCGTTATTTCTATTGTGTTATGTAGTTACCTGAACTTATCTATAAACATGAAATCTCTACGTGCTAGAGCTATTGAGCTGTGATCCATGTTTGAAACCATGTTTAGGCTACATACTTATTCTGTAGGGACCCACTGAGGTCATTACTGTTGTGGAGTTATTTGCTTACATTGCAATTTCATACTCAGTCCTGTTCATTCAATGCATATCATATCTCAGTCTCTGTTCTTATTTATTGACACAGTATATCATCATTTTGGGCTAGTTTCATAACATTGTGAGCCCGAGAGACTGGAGAGATCGATGACTGAGTGAGGCCGAGGGCCTGATTTTGAGATATTGATACTATAGCACGTGAGTTGTCCGTGCAGCACGTGAGTTGTCTGTGCGGATCCAGATATTGATACTATAGCACGTGAGATGTCCCTGCATCATGTGAGTTTTCCGTGCGGATCCAGATATTGATATTATAGCACGTGAGTTTTTCGTGCAGCACGTGAGTTGTCCGTACGAATTATAGCACTTGGGCTTAAAGAGCCCCTCTAGATTCTGCACACACACCCAGTGAGCGCAAGTACCTATTGAGTGCGAGTGTGAGTGCCGAGTGATTGGGAGGACTGAGTGGATTGATACTCTGAGAGTATGCATATGGTTGTTCACTATGTTGCATTGCATTGATATGCACACTTGACATACAGTCATAGAGATGCATTTTCCTCATGCTATACGATATTGCGTCATTCATGACTTCACATGCACATTGACATGTAGGTATAGAGATGTACTTTTCCTCATGCCATTTTATAATGAAGCATTTACCTTATTGAACAGTTTTGGAAGGAAAAATCACGACTTTTGAAAACTTACTCATATTTTGGTGCTTTCGGTAAAAGATTTGGGTTTTCACTGATATACTTGAAAAGCATGCCTATTTTCTGGAATTGTGAACGAACTGAACATTATATTTTCTGAGTTATATCCTGTACCGCTTTTTTTTATATTGTTATGAGTTGTTGTTGGCTATTGGTGTTGGGCTTTGACCTGTGTTCTAACTCGTCACTACTTTCAACCTAAGGTTAGGTTTGTTACTTATTGAGTGCATGGAGTCGGTTGTACTCATACTACACTTTTGCACCTTGCGTGCAGATATTGGATGCTAATGTTGCCGTGATCGACGGGAGCGGTATTTGAAGACGTACATGTCTTCTGGTGGTAGCTGCCTCTTGTTCATGATAGCCTTAGATTTATAAAAGTCTGTTTATGTATATTTCAAATAGAGGATGTATTTATTTCATACCAACTTTGTAAATTCTAATCTTAGAAATTCATGATTTGTACTACCAGTCCTTGGGAAGTCCTTGTATAAAAGTGGTTATAATCTCATTTCTTTCATAATAAATCTCATTTAAATTGGTTAGTTGCTAATTGGCTTATCTGACGGGTTGGAGGTGCCATCACGACTAGGTGGATTTTAGGTCATGACACCTGTTATTTGTGAAAACATGGACATAGATGTATGATGTATTCAACTGTATTTAGCATTAAATTTTAACATTGTTTTTACTAACAGAAACATACATTAAATAAAATACCAGTCAATTAAATAATAATAATGTAATGACCCGACTTGTCATTTTGAGAATTAACGTCCGTTCAGCAGCTTAATGTAACGACCCGACTTGTCGTAATATGTATTGTGACTTGCGTGTGCGGTCGAGTTCGGTTTTCGGATGATTCAGAATTAAATTGAAAGAACGATTTTGGTTTTGAAGCTTAAATGAAAAGAGTTGACCGGAGTTTGACTTTTGAGCAAAGGACTCCGGAATAAAGTTTTGATGATTCTTATTGCTTCGTATGATGATTTCGTACTTAGACGTATGTCCGGATTTAGATTTGAAAGTCCGTATGACAATTTGGCGAATTTTGGAAAAAAATTGAAAAAGTTGAAGTTTTAAAATATTTATAAGTTTGGCCGAAGGTTGAATTGTTGATAACGGGGTTGGATTTCGATTTTGGAAATTGGAAAAGGTCCATGGAATTATTTATTAGTTGTGTGAAAATTTTGAAGTAATTCCCGATTGATTTGATACGTTTCGGCGCAAATTATAGACGTTGGAAGATTTAAAAACTCATAATTTAATTCGAGGTGCGATTCATAGTTTCGGCGTTATTTTATAAGGTTTGAGGCCTCGACTAAGTTAGTATTGTATTTTGGGATGTGTTGGAATATTTGGTTAAGGTCCCGAGGGCCTTGGGTGGATTTCGGATGGTTAACGGATCGATTTTTGGACTTAAGGAAATGCTGGAATTTTGGACTTGCTGGTGCAATCGCTTCTACGGAAGCTTGATCACAGAAGCGGCCTCGCAGAAGCGACCTTGAAAAAGCGAGGTTCTCCTTGCAGAAGCGACTAAAGGGAAGCTGGGCAGAGACTGATGGACCAGGCCGCAGAAGAAGCAACTTGTCCGCAGAAGTGCAAGCGCATTCCAACACGCAGAAGCGGAAGCTGGCAGTTTGGTGGTTTCCCGCAGAAGCAGAATTTCTTTCGCATCTGCAACAGTGCTCGCAGAAGCAGAGAGAATGCAGAAGCAGGATTTTGCTTGCAGAAGCGGGCTCGCATGTGCGACAAATATGTCCGCAGAAGCGAAACTGGACAGATTGTTAAGGGATCAAACTTAGTCATTTTTCTTATTTCGTTTTGGGATTTTTGGAGGTCGGTTCTTGGGTAATTTTGAGGATTTCTTCACGACTTCGACTTGGGTAAGTGTTCTATATCCGAAAATGATTATATTTCATAAATCCATGGTTATATTCATCGTTTAATTCGAGCTTTAATGGAAGAAATTGGGATTTTTGTAAACCTTTTCAAAAACAGAAATTTAAGATTTGGAGGTCGATTTTGTTATCGGAATTTGGTAATTCTTGCATGGTTGGACTAGTTATCGAATGGGTGTTTGGTTTTAGTAATTTTGGTCAGGTTCCGAGATGCGGGACCCGGGACGACTTTTTAGAGCGATTTTTCAATTCTTAGCTAAGATCATTATTTTATTATTTAAATTAGTTTCCTATAATTATATTTATAGTATAAAATTATTTTGGCTAGATTCGAGCCGTTCGGAGTTAGAAAATCGAGGGAAGGGCCTTCTAATTGATTGATTGAGCGTGGTTTGAGGTAAATATCTTGCCTAACCTTGTGTGGGAGAAACTACCCTTTAGGATTTGAGTCTTGGTGCTAATTGTGTCATGTGAAGTCCGCATACGCGAGGTGACGAGTACGTGCTCGGGCTTATTTGTGTAAATTTGACCGTTTAGGGATCTTAGGTTCTTATGTTCATTAGATATGAAGTTCTTTTGCTATGTTAAATCCCCCATTTAATAAATCACCCTTACGTGTCTTAATTGGAATTAATTGCTCCATGTTTTACCCTTATTGCTGATTAAACTCTTATGTGCCCTAACTGAAGTTGTTGCCTATTTTATTGCTATGCTATCCTTCTCGTAATTATTTATCCTTGATTGAAGTTATTATTATCTTTTCCATAATCTGGTTATCCTTAACTGAATTTGCTGAATCACTTCCGTAATTGCTCCACCCTAAGTGAAGATTTGTAATCCCTTATCATTGTTGACTTACCCTTAATTCAAGTCATTGATTCATGTTCTCCCTCTTATCATTGAATTGTACTTATGTGGGATCATTGCTACACATTATCCCTTCCTTGTTGAGCTATTGCTATTTTGTACCATTATTTCTTGTTGTGTCTTTCCTTGTGAGTTCGTTCTTCCGTCTTTTTTTGTGTTTAGGAGTTCTTGAGTTGAATTACTCGTTGTACTCTTTTGTTATTGTCGTTGTTGTTGTGGTATTCAGTGTTGTGTGGCAAGAGGTTTCTACCATGCGAATGTTATTGTGGCACAAGGTTTCTATCGTCCGAATGTCATTGTGGCACAAGGTTTTTGCCGTGTGGATGTTATTGTGGCACGAGGTTTCTGGCGTGCGGATGTTATTATGGCGCGAGGTTTATACCGTGCGGATGTTATTGTGGCACGAGGTTTCTACCATGCGGATGTTATTGTGGCACAAGGTTTCTATCGTCCGAATGTCATTGTGGCACAAGGTTTTTGTCGTGCCGTTGTGATTCATTTACGATTTTAGACTACGAGGCAGTACCTCGAGAGGGCTCATTTGTCATATCCCCTTTTTTTGTGCACTTGTCTCTGATCGTTGTTTTCTTAGCATACTATTGATTGTCTTCCTCCGCGTTGCATTATTTGTTTGGTTCTATGTAGCTTACTTTGTTGTGCTAGTCATTGTTTCAACTTCATTGCTGCTTTTAGTTGTTACGTCTCGCGTTTTCATACGTTAAAGTCTCGTCGTAAGTTAATCGATGTAAGTTGAGGAATGAGGTTATTTTGGGATTATAAGCATTATGCTATTTCAAACACGTGATGAGTAAATTCGTGAATGGCAGAGGGTAAGCAAATAGAAGAAAATGTGTTTCGTCAAAGTTTGGTAATTTGGGATAAAATACGGTCCAAGCTATAATACCCCGTATTTATGGACTAGTGCCATACAAGGTACCACATGACCATGATAGTATGATGTATAAAGTGTATTAAAAATGAGTAGTATTTTAAGTAATTTGAGATAATTCTTAATTATATGGGTAATTGATTAATTATTAGTTTAATGGGAGATTAACCATGTAATTAAGGATTTATGGATAATTGTAGGTGGGGACAAAGCCCCCCCTCACGTGGCAGCAAGTGGAGGAATATTGGATAAGTGACTCTTGACTTTAGACCATTGAATTAAGAGGACACATGGATAATATCCTAATCCACTCCTTGCAAACACGTAGAAAGAGAAGTCACAATACTCATCCCTACACTTATCTTGAATTAATACCAAACTTTATTTGGTAAGGGAGTCATATAGAATGCAAAGCCAAGAACGATAATCATCCCTACACTTATCTTGAATTAATACCAAACTTCATTTGGTAAGGGAGTTATACAGAATGCAAAGCCAAGAACGATAATCATTCCTACACTTATCTTGAATTAATATCAAACTCCATTTGGTAAGGGAGTTATACAGAAAGGCAAAGCCAAGAACGAAGGTGAGGGGATTTGGAAATTCATACGAGACTCCATATTATAATAGCAACGGGATTTTTTGATTCTAAGGTAGTACGGTGTAATCCTTCTCAAGAATATCATACGAATTTTTCCCTACTCCAGGTATGTTAAGGCTAAGCCCTTCCTTCATTTTGGCATGATCTCGTAATTAGATGTGTTTGATAACGAGGCATAAAGAGAATTCCATACTCCCGAATTTATATACATTATCCTAGTCTCATAAATTATAGTATTCCCCTTATCAGGACTTCATATTTAATTGAGTATTGTCTTCTTCCAGTCAAGAGAGGAGAGAGCCTATATATATAATATTACAGTATTTTCATTACCATCGAGCTATAATCGATGAGCAGGCCCCTATTGGGCAACCTCTGATCAGATGGTAAGTTATATACCGAGCCTACTATGGCTGAGCACCTATGAGTGAGCCCAGAATGGCCGAGATACAAAGCCTAGTATGGTCGAGTGCCTATAAGCAAGCTTACTATGGCGGAGCAGTTACATGTGTCCGAGCCTTATAGAGTAGGGGTGTTTAAAACCGAACCGAAACCGAAACCCGAACCGAAACCGAAGCTTAATGGCTTATTGGTATCGGGTTAACGATTTAACGGACGGGAAACGGATTGAATTTTTTTAATTAACGGCTTATCGGTTTGGGGGCGAATTATTCAATTTTCTTAACGGATATATATATATATATATATATATTAAATATCAAAAACCCTTCCACTTCTTCCAGTACTCTATCTCTAAGTTCTAACGCCTAATTCCTAAATAATCAGAACCCTAACGCCTAATTCAACCGCCACCGGCAGAATTATGGTTCTCTTTATTCGACCATAATTCAACCAGCTTCAATAGAAATTCAACCAGCACTCCAGTAGCCACCCGCAGTACTCTATCTCGTCGACGTCCAGGCTTCCATCACTCCATCTTAGTGCCCTAGTATGAAGAGCAAGCTCATATCTTTGCTTTTTAAAATTATAAGTATGCCTCCAGCACAGCCTTTGTGTTAATTATTAATATATTGTTACCTTTCTAAGAGAAATGAACAAGAAACAAAGGGAAGGACCGCACATTTATTGTAATTTTGCTTCGTTGTGCTATGAATAAATTAATAAAAGCTTAGATACCATTATATTTAATGAGCTAAACTACTGAAATTGTTCCTTTGCATCTAAACCCAAGCAATCACATAGTTATCTCAATGAAATTTGATATCGTTGTATGATCCATGTTATAGCTAGCAAGAGTTACAGTGGCATATCCATTAGAACTACTTTTTCCTTAATTACATCATATCATAGTTTGCTTTGGGATGTAATGTAGACTACAATGTGTTCTGAAAAAAAAGTATTCATCTATCACCGTTAGAGAAGGAAGAGTACATCAGATTCCTAAAGGAATATGAAGACATCTTTGCATGGTCCTATGATGATATGACTGGTTTAAGCACATCCATAGTTGCGCACAAACTACCCACAAATACTATATGTCCACCAGTAAAGTAGAAGCTCAGAAAGTTCAATCTGGATATGAGTTTGAAGATAAAAGAGGAGGTCACCAAGTAAATCAAAGCCAAGGTTCTCCGAGTGGTCGAATATCTGACTTGGTTGGCTAACATTGTGCCAGTTCTGAAGAAAAATGGGAAAGTTAGAGTGTGTGTCGATTACCGAGATTTGAACAGAGCAAGTCCTAAGGATGATTTCCCGTTGCCCAACATACACATACTGATTTACAACTGCGTCAAGCATAAACTCCAATACGTTGTGGATTGCTTCGCAGGATACCATCAGATCTGGATGGATGAAGAGGATGCTGAAAAGACAGCCTTTATCACACCATGGGGAATATACTATTACAAAATGATGTCGTTTGGTTTGAAGAATGCTGGAGCCACCTACATGAGAGCCATGACAACCCTATTCTGAATTTGTATGCTAGGCGGTTAACAAACAATTAATGCACGCAATATAGATTGAATTAGGCCGATAAACTGCCCGATAAGAGCTATACCGATACCAATCCGCTCGATATCTTATCGGGTGGCTAGCGGATTAATATATTTAAAAGCCGATAACCGTTAAGCCAAACCGTTAAGAGTAATTAACCGCCCAATCCGCCCGATAAGCAGCCCTATTATAGAGCCGGACACTTATTTTACTTACTATATTGAGAGAGTTGAGTCAGTATTAGCAGGTAAGTATATCTCCATATCATCTTTGACTCCCAGTTAAAGGATGCTGCATTTCATGCGTGCAGGTTCAGACAGACAGGCGGGTAGACCTCCTCAGTAGGTATTGCCCAAGTTCAGCTTTATCTGTAAGCTCCACATCCTTCGGAGTTGCTGGGTCTAGAAGTTTTGTGTACATCTTGTGTATTTACGTATATAGGTTATGGGTAGGTCAGGGCCCTGTTCCGATCACGGTACATCAATCAGTAGAGGCTTGTGGACATAACTTGTCAGTTAGTGCAGTATGTTGGGCTTGTAGGCCTTGTATGTATATTTTGTTGGTTTGTCAGAGCAGTTCTGTCCTAGGGAGTCTACAAGTCGTGTCTAGTAGGGTCTTGTTTATAGATGTTTGGTGCACTACATTATATAAGCAGGGGGCTACAGGGCATTTAGGAGTTGGTTACCCTTCTTTGAAATCTAAATCGTGCTATAGAACTGAGTTATAGGAAATTTGAATTAAACTTATGTGTTGGTGTTTGCATGCACAGATGACGGTGACTAGGAAGACTACGGCTAGCCAGAGGAGAGATACAGCAGTAGGTGAGGGGACCAGCAGGGTACCCCCAGTAGATGGGGCCCAGTCTGAGGCTCAAGGTGAGACCCCTACTCAGCCATTACCGGCTCCTCCACCAACTACGGAGATTCCTAGGGAAACCGCACATCCAGTTCCCCCTCCACTTCCATCAGATCAGGACTTGAGGAGTGCGGTGCATTTGTTGACACAGTTGGTAGCTACCCAGCAACAGGCTAGGGCATCAGCTAGTGCAGGAACTTCTGAGGGGTCTGGGAGTTCAAGGGTCCGAGAGTTTATTGCTTTGAGTCCCCCAGAGTTCACGGGGACAGATCAGAGGGAGGACCCGCAGGATTTCATAGATCAGCTTCACAGGATCTTTCGTGTTATGCATGCCACGGAGAAAGAGGCAGTTGAGCTAGCAGCTTTTCGACTCCGAGATATAGCCATCCTTTGGTACGAGGGATGGGAGAGGTCCAGGGGACGTGATGCACCTCCAGCTATTTGGGAGAATTTTTCAGATGCCTTCCTTGACCAGTACTTACCGCGGGAGATCCGACAGGCTCGAGTCGATCAGTTTCTATCCCTCAAGCAGGGTAATATGAGTGTTCGAGAGTATAGTCTCCATTTTGACTCATTGGCCAGATATGCACCATCCATAGTTGCTACTATGCGGGACAGGATTCACATGTTTATAGCAGGATTGGCTCTAGAGTTGATTGAGGCATGTGCCACTGCTGCATTGCAGAATAGTATGGATATCTCCCGGATTCAGGAATTCGCCCAGAATATAAAAAGGGATAGGCGTCGGCAGCAGGGTACAGAGAGGACTGAGTCATGGCAGCGTAAGAGGATAAGATTTGCCAGGTCTCAGGAGCAGTCTTAGGGCAGTTATAGGCCCTGATACTTCGAATGGCCACCTAGGCCTCTGCCACCTCAGTTACAGGGTTACAAGTATGACCGTTATACTCAGTCAAGACCAGGTAAGAGCTCACGGGCGTCGAGTTTGAAGCGATAACGAGGTTCAAGGCAAACATGGTCATTTCTGCCGCAGTGTGACATCTGTGGTAGAGGACACTTGGGCCAATGCCAAGCCGATTTCGGTGCTTGTTATACATGTGGACGTCCGGGGAATATGATGCAAGATTTTCCAAATAGAGATTCTGGGGGTATGGCACAACCAGTGAATTCAGCAACATGATCAATTATGTCTGCGCATCCTTCAGGGCGTGAGTATCAGTCTTCGACTGGTAGAGGTCAAGGCAGAGGTAGAGGTTCCATTTCAGGTGGTCACAAGAATTGTAGCTATGCTTTAGCTGGTCGACAGGACCAGGAGTCTTCACCAGACGTTGTGACAGGTATGTTGACCATTTACTCTCACGATGCTTATGCCTTGATAGACCCAGGATCTACTTTATTGTGTATTACCCCATTTATCACGGCGAAGTTTGATATAGTGCCTAAAATACTAAGTGATCCTTTTACGGTATCTACACCGGTTGGAGAATCGATTATTGCTAGACGGGTTTACCAAGGTTGTACGATGTCAGTTTGTGGTCGTCAGACCTCAGCCGACCTAGTTGAGCTAGAGATGTTGGATTTTGATGCTATCATGGGCATGGATTGGTTGGCAGCTTGCTATGCCACAGTTGATTATCGAGCAAAGACAGCCAGATTTCATTTTTTGGGTGAGCCAGTCCTTGAATGGGTAGGTAATACAGCGACACCCAGAGGTAGGTTTATTTCCTATCTGAAGGATAGGAAAATGATCGCCAAAGGGTGAATTTATCATATTGTGCGAGTTAGAGATGCAGATGCTGAGATACCTACACTTCAGTCTATTCGAGTAGTCAAAGAGTATGCAGATGTATTTCCAGATGAACTTCCAGGTATTCCTCCAGAGCAAGAGATTGGTTTTGGCATCGATTTGCTTCCGGGAACTCAACCAATATCCATCCCTCCGTATAGAATGGCACCTGCCAAATTGAAGGAGTTGAAGGAGCAGTTAAAAGATTTGCTGTAGAAAGGTTTCATCAGGCCCAGTACCTCACCTTGGGGTGCACTGGTACTGTTTGTACGGAAGAAAGATGGCTCGCTAAGGATGTGTATCGATTATAGGCAGCTGAACAAGGTAACTATTAAGAATAAGTATATCCTTCCAAGGATAGATGACTTGTTTGATCAGTTGCAGGGAGCTAGATGCTTTTCAAAGATAGATTTGAGGTCGGGGTACCACCAGGTCAGAGTTCGGGAGAAAAATGAATCCAAGACAGCTTTCAGGACCCGATATGGCCACTTCGAGTTCCTTGTCATGTCCTTCGGGTTGACGAATGCACCTGCCATATTTATGGACTTGATGAATAGCCTATTCCGGCCATTTTTAGATCTGTTCGTGATAGTATTTATTGATGATATTCTGGTTTATTCACGTTCATAGGATGAGCATGCGGACCACCAGCGAACGGTACTCCAAACCCTCCTTGATAGTAAATTATATGCTAAGTTCTCTAAATATGAGTTTTGGTTGAAGTCTGTAGCATTCTTGGGGCACATTTTATCCGATGGAGGTATAAAGGTAGACACTCAGAAGATTGAGGCTGTGAAATCCTGGCCTAGACCTACCACTCCGACAGAGGTTCGTAGCTTTCTAGGCTTAGCAGGATACTACCGGAGGTTCGTAGAGGCTTTTCCTTCCCTTTCGGCACCATTGACAAAGCTGACGCAGAAAGCAACTAAGTTTCAGTGGACAGAGGCTTGCGAGCAGAGTTTCCAAGAACTTAAGAACATGTTGACTTCAGCGCCAGTTTTAACGCTTCTAGAGGGTCCAAATGGTTATACCATGTATTGTGATGCCTCAGGTGTCGAGTTAGGATGTGTCCTGATGCAACATGGGAAGGTAATTGCATATGCTTCAAGGCAGTTAAGGAAGCACGAGCAGAATTATCCAACCCATGACCTCGAGTTAGCTGCGGTTGTCCATGCACTTAAGATATGGCGGCATTATTTATATGGTGTTCATGTTGATGTATTCACAGATCATAAAAGCCTGCAATATATCTTCAAGCAAAAAGACTTGAATTTGCAATAGAGGCGATGGCTTGAGTTATTGAAAGATTACGATGTTAACATTCTCTACCATCCAGGGAAAGCTAATGTTGTAGCAGATGCCTTAAGTCGCCGATCTATGGGTAGCTTAGCACATGTAGAGGTCGAGAAAAGACAATTAACTAGAGAGATTCATCAATTGGCTTGTTTAGGGGTTCGCTTAGTAGACTCTGGCGATGGTGGAGTTGTACTCCAAAATACTGCAAAATCATCTCTCAAAGCATAAGTAAAGGAGAGGCAGTACGATGACCCAGAGTTGGTCAAGTTGAGAGAGCGAGTTCCGCAGCAGAAGAAGCTGTTATTAGAGCTCAAGGGATATGGGGTTCTCAAATATAGGGGTCGTCTGTGTGTTCCAGATGTAGCAGGGCAACGAGACAGGATTATGTCAGAGGCACATTATTCGTGGTACTTCATTCATCTAGGGTCGACGAAGATGTATCATGGCATTAAGGATGTGTACTGGTGGAACGATATGAAGAAGAACATTGCTGAGTATGTCGCTCAGTGTCCTAGTTGCCAGCAGGTGAAGGTAGAGCACCAGAAGCCCGGAGGGCTAATGCAGACTATAGAGATCCCAACGTGGAAATGGTAGGCGATAAACATGGACTTTATCACGGGTTTACCTCGTTCTCATCATAAGTTCGATTCCATATGGGTGATAGTCGATAGGCTCACGAAATCAGCTCATTTCCTACCGGTTAGATATACATATACAGCAAAATACTATGCAAAGTTGTATATTAAGAAGATAGTACGGCTACACGGAGTACCAGTATCTATTATATCTGACCGTAGGGCCCAGTTTACAACACATTTTTGGAGGTCATTTTAGAAAGGTCTAGGGAGTCAGGTGAATCTCAGCACAGCTTTATCCACAGACTGAGGGACAAGCTGAGCGCACAATTCAGACGCTCGTGGTTATGTTACGAGCATGTGTGTTAGATTTTAAAAGAAGTTGGGATGAACAATTACCTCTTATCGAGTTTGCATATAATAACAGTTACCACTCCAGTATCCAGATGGCTCCGTACGAGGCATTGTATGGGTGTAAGTGCAGATCTCCTATAGGGTGGTTTGATGTTGGAGAATCTGGGTTACATGGGCCAGACCTGGTTCAGCAAGCCATAGAGAAAGTAAAGTTTATCCGGGAGCGACTGTTGACAGCCCAGAGTCGTCAGAAGTCATATTCTGACGTGGGCCGATGAGACTTAGAGTTTGGGGTTAATGACTGGGTATTCTTAAAGATGTCACCTATGAAGGGCGTCATGAGGTTTGGCAAGAAAGGCAAGCTTAGCCCATGGTATATTGGGCCTTATATGATCATTTGGAGAGTGGGCAAAGTAGCTTATGAGTTAGAATTGCCCTCGGAATTGGAGTCTGTCCATCCAGTTTTTCACGTATCTATGTTACGGAAGTGCATTGGCGATCCTACCCGAGTGGTTCCCACAGATGATGTACAGATTACGGAGGACTTGTCATACGAGGAAATTCCGATTGCCATCCTGGACCGACAAATCCGCAAGCTATGGAATAAGGAGGTAGCCTCTGTGAAGGTCTTATGGAGAAGCAAGAATGTGGAAGAGACGATGTGGGAAGCGGAGGAAGAAATGAAGTCTAAATACCCCCACCTATTTGAAACTGAAAATATGGCTCGGGGTGGGATACCTCAGCACAGCTCTATTCAGGCCAGTAGGTCATTAGGTAAGCTCTTATTTTTGACTTTCAGAATTTATAATGGACAGTTGTGTGAGACCAAGTGTTGCTATTTGTAGACATTGGCCATACGTGGCATGTATAGTATGTTTTTTGGCTGCGTACAACTTTGTTTTAATCTAGTGTACGGAGGAGACTCTGGCAAAATTTTCTCAAAGTCTCTAAGAATAAACATTCAAGGACGAAAGTTTCTAAGGGGGGAAGGATGTTACGTCTCGCGTTTTCATATGTTAAAGTCTCGTCGTAAGTTAATCGACATAAGTTCAGGAATGAGGTTATTTTGGGATTATAAGCATTATGCTATTTCAAACACGTGATGAGTAAATTCGTGAAGGAGAGAGGGTAAGCAAATAGAAGAAAATGCGTTTCGTCGAAGTTTGGCAATTTGGGATAAAATACGGTCCAAGCTATTATACCCGTATTTATGGACTAGTGCCATACAAGGTACCATATGACCATGATAGTATGATGTATAAAGTATATTAAAAATGAGTAGTATTTTCAGTAGTTTGAGATAATTCTTAATTATATGGGTAATTAATTAATTATTAGTTTAATGGGAGATTAACCATGTAATTAAGGATTTGTGGATAATTGTAGGTGGGGAAAAAGCCACCCCCCCCCCCCACATGGCAGCAAGTGGAGGAATATTAGATAAGTGACTCTTGACTTTAGACCATTGAATTAAGAGGACACATGGATAATATCCTAATCCACTCCTTGCAAACACGTAGAAAGCGAAGTCACAATACTCATCGCTACACTTATCTTGAATTAATACCAAACTTCATTTGGTAAGGGAGTCATACATAATGAAAAGCCAAGAACGATAATCATCCCTACACTTATCTTGAATTAATACCAAACTTCATTTGGTAAGGGAGTTATACAGAATGCAAATCCAAGAACGATAACCATCCCTATACTTATCTTGAATTAATATCAATCTCCATTTGGTAAGGGAGTTATACAGAAAGGCAAAGCCAAGAACAAAGGTGAGGGGATTTGGAAATTCATACGAGACTCCATATTATAATAGCAACGGGATTTTTTGATTCTAAGGGAGTACGGTGTAATCTTTCTCAAGAATATCATACGGATTTTTCCCTACTCCATGTATGTTAAGGCTAAGCCCTTCCTTCATTTTGGTATGATCTCGTAATTACATGTGTTTGATAATGAGGCATAAAGAGAAGTTCATACTCCCGAATTTATATACATTATCCTAGTCTCATAAATTACGTTTCGGCGCAAATTATAGATGTTGAAAGATTTGAAAACTCATAATTTGATTCGAGGTACGATTTATAGTTTCGACGTTGTTTTATGTGGTTTGAGGCCTCGACTAAGTTCGTATTGTATTTTGGGATGTGTTGGAATATTTGGTTAAGGTCCCGAGAGCCTTGGGTGGATTTCGGATGGTTAACGGAATGATTTTTGACCTTAAGGAAATGCTGGAATTTTGGACTTGCTGGTGCAATCGCTTCTACGGAAGCTTGATCACAGAAGCGGCCTCGCAGAAGCGACCTTCCAAAAGCGAGGTTCTCCTCGCAGAAGAGACTAAAGGGAAGCTGGGCAGAGGCTGATGGACCAGGCCGCAGAAGTGGAAACTTTTCCGCAGAAGCGCAAGCGCATTCCAGCACGCAGAAGCGGAAGCTGGCAGCTTGGTGGTTTCCCGCAGAAGCGGAATTTCTTTCGCATCTGCGACAGTGCTCGCAGAAGCAGAGAGAACGCAGAAGCATGATTTTGGTTGCAGAAGCGTGCTCGCTGGCACGACAAATATGTCCGCAGAAGCGAAACTGGACAGATTGTTAAGGGATCGAACTTAGTCATTTTTCTTATTTCGTTTTGGGATTTTTGGAGATCGATTCTTGGGCGATTTTGAGGATTTCTTCACGACTTCGACTTGGGTAAGTGTTCTATATCCGAAAGTGATTATATTTCATAAATCCATGGTTATATTCATCGTTTAATTCGAGCTTTAATGGAAGAAATTGGGATTTTTGTAAAACTTTTCAAAAACGGAAATTTAAGATTTGGAGGTCGATTTGTTATCGGAATTTGGTAATTCTTGCATGGTTGGACTCGTTATCGAATGGTTGTTTGGTTTTTGTAATTTTTGTCAGGTTCCGAGATGCGGGACCCGGGACGACTTTTTAGAGCGATTTTTCAATTCTTAGCTAAGATCATTATTTCATTATTTAAATTAGTTTCCTATAATTATATTTATAGTATAAAATTATTTTGGCTAGATTCGAGCCGTTCGGAGTTAGAAAATCGAGGGAAGGGCCTTCTAATTGATTGATTGAGCGTGGTTTGAGGTAAGTATCTTGCCTAACCTTGTGTGAGGGAAACTACCCTTTAGGATTTGAGTCTTGGTGCTAATTGTGTCATGTGAAGTCCGCGTACGCGAGGTGACGAGTACGTGCTCGGGCTTATTTGTGGAAATTTGACCGTTTAGGGATCTTAGGTTCTTATGTTCATTAGATATGAAGTTCTTTTACTATGTTAAATCCCCCATTTAATAAATCACCCTTACGTGTCTTAATTGGAATTAATTGCTCCATGTTTTACCCTTATTGCTGATTAAACTCTTATGTGCGCTGACTGAAGTTGTTGCCTATTTTATTGCTATGCTATCCTTCTCGTAATTATTTATCCTTGATTGAAGTTATTATTATCTTTTCCATAATCTGGTTATCCTTAACTGAATTTGGTGAATCACTTCCATAATTGCTCCACCCTAAGTGAAGATTTGTAATCCCTTATCATTGTTGACTTACCCTTAATTCAAGTCATTGATTCATGTTCTAACTCTTATCATTGAATTGTACTTATATGGGATCATTGCTACACATTATCCCTTCCTTGTTGAGCTATTGCTATTTTGTACCATTATTTCTTGTTGTGTCTTTCCTTGTGAGTTCGTTCTTCCGTCTTTTTTTTGTGTTTAGGAGTTCTTGAGTTGAATTACTCGTTGTACTCTTGTGTTATTGTCGTTGTTGTTGTGGTATTCAGTGTTGTGTGGCACGTGGTTTCTACCATGCGAATGTTATTGTGGCACAAGGTTTCTATTGTCCGAATGTTATTGTGGCACGAGGTTTTTGCCGTGTGGATGTTATTGTGGCACGAGGTTTCTACTGTGCGGATGTTATTATGGCGCGAGGTTTCTACCGTGCGGATGTTATTGTGGCACGAGGTTTCTGCCATGCGGATGTTATTGTGGCACAAGGTTTCTGCCATGCAGTTGTTATTGTTTGCACGATGTTTATGCCGTGCCGTTGTGATTCATTTATGATTTTAGACTACGAGGCAGTACCTCGAGAGGGCTCATTTGTCATATCCCATTTTTCTGTGCACTTGTCTCTGATTGTTGTTTTCTTAGCATACTATTAATTGTCTTCCTCCGTGTTGCATTATTTGTTTGGTTCTATGTAGCTTACTTTGTTGTGCTAGTCATTGTTTCAACTTCATTGCTGCTTTTAGTTGTTACGTCTCGCGTTTTCATACGTTAAAGTCTCGTCGTAAGTTAATCGATGTAAGTTGGGGAATGAGGTTATTTTGGGATTATAAACATTATGCTATTTCAAACACATGATGAGTAAATTCGTGAAGGGCAGAGGGTAAGCAAATAGAAGAAAATGAGTTTCGTCAAAGTTTGGTAATTTGGGATAAAATACGGTCCAAGCTATAATACCCCGTATTTATGGACTAGTACCATACAAGGTACCACATGACCATGATAGTATGATGTATAAAGTGTATTAAAAATGAGTAGTATTTTAAGTAATTTGAGATAATTCTTAATTATATGGGTAATTGATTAATTATTGGTTTAATGGGAGATTAACCATGTAATTAAGGATTTATGGATAATTGTAGGTGGGGACAAAGCCCCCCCTCACGTGGCAGCAAGTGGAGGAATATTGGATAAGTGACTCTTGACTTTAGACCATTGAATTAAGAGGACACATGGATAATATCCTAATCCACTCCTTGCAAACACGTAGAAAGAGAAGTCACAATACTCATCCCTACACTTATCTTAAATTAATACCAAACTTTATTTGGTAAGGGAGTCATACAGAATGCAAAGCCAAGAACGATAATCATCCCTACACTTATCTTGAATTAATACCAAACTTCATTTGGTAAGGGAGTTATACAGAATGCAAAGCCAAGAACGATAATCATTCCTACACTTATCTTGAATTAATATCAAACTCCATTTGGTAAGGGAGTTATATAGAAAGGCAAAGCCAAGAACGAAGGTGAGGGGATTTGGAAATTCATACGAGACTCCATATTATAATAGCAACGGGATTTTTTGATTCTAAGGTAGTACGGTGTAATCCTTCTCAAGAATATCATACGAATTTTTCCCTACTCCAGGTATGTTAAGGCTAAGCCCTTCCTTCATTTTGGCATGATCTCGTAATTACATGTGTTTGATAACGAGGCATAAAGAGAATTCCATACTCCCGAATTTATATACATTATCCTAGTCTCATAAATTATAGTATTCCCCTTATCAGGACTTCATATTTAATTGAGTATTGTCTTCTTCCAGTCTAGAGAGCAGAGAGACTATAAATACAGTATTACAGTATTTTCATTACCATCGAGCTATAATCGATTGGCAGGCCCCTATTAGGCAATCTCTGATCAGATGGTAAGTTATATACCGAGCCTACTGTGGTCGAGCGCATATGAGCGAGCCCAGAATGGCCGAGATACAGAGCCTAGTATGGTCGAGCGCCTATGAGCGAGCCTACTACGGCGGAGCAGTCCGAGCCTTATAGGGCCGGACACTTATTTTACTTACTATATTGAGAGAGTTGAGTTAGTATTAGGAAGTAAGTATATCTCCATATCATCTTTGACTCCCAGTTACTTTCAGTTATTATATTATCAGTTCAGTTTCAGCTTTCAGTTATTTTATTGCCTTGCATACTCGGTACATTATTTCGTACTGATGTCCCTTTTTCTGGGGAAGCTGCATTTCATGCGTGCAGGTTCAGACAGACAGGTGGGTAGACCTTAGTACCGAGTGCCGATTCCCCCCAGGCTCGGGGCGTGACATTAGTACTCTGTACATTTTTTTGGTGATTGTTTCTTGTCATGACCCAAAATCCTAACCTATCGTGATGGCACCTATCGTGGTACTAGGCTAGCCGACATTTATGAAATAACTCCAACACTTAACAGAAAACGGATTTAAAATAGTTTAATGATAACAACTTCCCATAAACAGGATAGATATCCATAATACAACACGGAAATTCCCAACAACGGGGTGTCACTGAGTACATGAGCATCTATAGATCACAAGTGCGAAAAATATTGTCTATGAAAATCTAAAACCAAATACAATAAGTGGAAAGATAGGGAAGGAGAAATAAGGTCTGCAAAACGCCAGCAACTACCTCAAAATCTCCGGAAGATCAACTGTGCGCGGAAATCAACACCCACTATGTCTGGGAACACCTGGATCTGCACACGAAGTGCAGGGTGTAGTATGAGTACAACCAACTCAGCAAGTAATAATACTAAATAAACAACAGAAAGTAGTGACGAGCTTCACAATGATAGTTCAATTAGAGTGATTTCAACATAAGAAAGTAGGCATGCTCTCAAGTTCGATAAATTAGGCCAACAGTTATTCCATGAACAGTTCAAGTGAAACAGAGTGTAATATCTTTCAGAAATTTCAAACAATGATACATGGTAGTTAATGCAACAATAATAAAATCAAATGTATCCTCTTAAGGCCACAGCCACTCAACCTTGCCATTTACTCAGCACTCAGCACTCAGCACTCAGCACTCGGCACTCGCACTCAATAGGTACGTGTCCTCACTAGGGTGTGTGCAGACTCTGGAGGAGCTCCTTCCGCCCAAGCGCTATAATCTGCACGGACTATGCACGTGCTGCACGGACAACTCACATGCTATAATATAATATCTGGATCCGCACGGACAACTCACGTGCTGCATCAACAACTCACGTGCTATAGAATAATATCTGGATCCACACGGACAACTCACGTGCTATAGTATAATACCTCACTATCAAGCCCTCGGCCTCACTCAGTCACCAACCTCTCTAGTCTCTCGGGTTCTCAGAAATCATAATAAGCAGCCCAGACAGTAATGATATGATGCATAAAAAATGAACAATAGAGACTGAGATGTAATATACAAATAAAATGTGACTGAGTACAAACAGCGATTTAGCAGATAATTCAACATGTACACAACCTTTGTGGGTCCCTATAATGCCAACACGTGGTCTAAACATGATTTGTGGATCAATTTCTCTAATACATGGAGAATGTACATGTAACAACAGATTATACAACTACACGGTTCCACAAAATTTGACCAAGTCCCAATTCCTACGGTGCACGCCCACACGCCCATCACCTAGAATATGCGTCACCTCAAAACCAAATACATGACACGTAATACGGGGTTTCGTACCCTCAGAGCTAAATTTAGAACTATTACTTTCCTCAATACGAGCAAATCTATACTCCAACATACCCTTGCCTCGCGAAACGACCTCTGAATGCCTCGAATCTAGCCATAAACAATGCGATAAAATCAATACGGGCTAAAGGAATCAACTTCATAAGAAAATGCTAGGTTATTAATCAAAATCAAAAATCGGCTCAAAAGCCGGCCTCCGGGCCCACGTCTTGGAATTCGATAAAATTCACAAAACCCAAAATCCCACTCCACCACGAGTCCAACCATACCAAATTCATCAAAATCATACACCAAATCGTCACCCAAATCCCCAAATCAAACTCTCCAAATCCCTAGCCTCAAACTCCCAATCTCCACCTTAAATACAAACCAACTAGGTGGGAAAATCAATGGGGAAGCAATATTATTGATCATAAATAGGCACAAGTGACTTACCTCAATAATCCCCTCGAAAACCCAATCACAAATCGCCTAAACCGTGCTTGAAATGTTAAAAGTGAAGCCAAAATCGCGAACCCTTGCTTTTAAATATTCTGTCCAGCACTTCCGCTTCTGCGGACACTTAACCACATCTGTGGCATCGCAGAAGCGACCAAAATTCCTCTTCTGTGGTGAACCACTGGAGCTGGGCCTCCGCTTCGGTGGTCCTTTCACCCGCATCTGCACCATCGCAGGTGCGAAATTACCCATCGCACCTGTGCAAACTTTTGCTTCTGCGCCAATCACTCTACTCCTGCGACCATGCAGTTGCGGAAAAATATTCGCACCTGCTAGCACTATCCTCCCCATGTCTGGCCGCATCTGCGCTCCTCAGCTCGCACCTACAATCAAAGCTCTGCAGGTGTGATTACACCAGCAGACTTCAGCAGTTCTCCAACTCAAACTTTGATCCGAAAACCTTCTGAAATCACCCTGAGGCCCCCGGGACCTCAACCAAACATACCAACAAGTCTTAACACCTCATAAAAACTTAGTCGAGCCTTCAAACCACCTCGAACAATATCAAAAACACGAATCACACATAGATTCAAGCCTAATGAACTTTAAACTCCCAATTTCTACAAACGATGTCGAAACCTATCAAATCACATCCGATTGACCCCAAATTTTGCACACAAGTCACAAATGACATTACAGACCTACTCGATCTTCCGAAATCGGAATCCGACCCCAATATCAAAAGTCCACTCTCGGTCAAACTTTCCAAAAATTCCAACTTTCACCATTTCAAGCCCGATTCCACTACGGACTTCCAAATCACAATCCGGAAATGCTCCTAAGTACAAAATTACCTAACAGAGCTAACGGAAACATCAAAACTCCGTTCCGGGGTCGTTTACTCAAAGATCAATATTCGGTCAATCATTTCAACTTAAGCTTTCAACCTTGAGACTAAGTGTCTCATTTCATTCTGAAATCACACCGGACCTGAACCGACTACCCCGGCAAGTCACATAAAAGTTATAAAGTACAAAATGAGCAGTAAATGAGAGAGCGGGGCTACAACTCTCAAAATAACCGGCCGGGTCATTACATTTCTCTTGTGCCATTCATTATCTCTACTCTTATCGGTGGACTTGAATTGTGGTAGCATACTTGCACAAGCATACATGTAGTTAAATCACCCTATTGATTTAAGAAGAGGAATCCTGACGTTGTTGACCATTGCATGTACTCTCAACTATATGCCTTATGTATGAGAGTTGTTCTCTTGGCATGTGAGTCATCCGTGCGGTTATGAATTGGAATATGGGCACAAGATGCCAAGTGATTAGGGTTCAAGAATTGGGACCAGTGAGCTATGATTTTGAGGTTCGGTACCTCGTGGAAATAATCGAGCAAATATGGTAAGAAAGTGGTTGTTCTTATTGAGTTATTGCCGGGTTTCCTTTATTTGGTTTCACCGGACTTAGACTGTGTCCAGCTTACTCTACGACATTACTACTTGACTGCTTCTCGTTAAATATTGTTGTTATTAGTGTATCATTGCAAGTATTGTTTTGTGTTTCTTATCCTGCTTAGCTTCATATTAATATTGTTTCCCTGCTAGTTCACCTTCACACTTGTTCAGGATGCTTAGTCTGGTAGGTGTCTTGACTGTCCCTCATCACTATTTTACCGAGATTAGTCTTGATACTTACTAGGTAATGCTATAGTGTACTCAAACTACACTTCTGCACATTTTTGTGCAGATCTAGGTGCCACAATTATTGTTGATTATTAGCTGGTTGGTCGAGTTGTGAAGACTTAAGGTAAACCTGTCGTCGTGTTCGCAGGCCTCAGAGTCACCATCTAATTTTGTATTTGTACTGTTTACTTCTATTTCAAATAATTTAATTTAGGGATTTTTCTAGTAAACTCAGTAGAGCTTATGACTTGTACTACCGATTTTAGGAAATGTAATTTGTGTAATAAGGTTCTATTTCATCATTATTAATTGTTGGTCAAATTCTTCTATTAATTGAGTAAGTGTTAGTCTTACCTAGTCTTAGAGACTAGGTGCGGTCACGACATCCTATGGAGGGAAATTTGGGGCGTGACAAGTTGGTATCAGAGCTCTAGGTTCATAGGTGCTACGAGTCATAAGCGAGTTTAGTCGTCTTGCGGATCGGTACGGAGACGTTTGTACTTATCTTCGAGAGGCTATGGAACTATTAGGACAGTTTCACTTCTTTCATTCCTATCATGCGACTTTATTGATCTTGGAGTTTGAACCTTGTCATTCAATTCTCTCACAAATGGTGAGAACACGAACTAAATTTACCGACAACGCTGCCCTAGAGATGACATTGCTAGAGGTCGAGGAAAAGGCAGAGGCCGAGGAAGAGCACGTACTACAGCTAGAGCACCCATCAGAGCAGCTGTTGAGGAGCGGCCAGTAGCTCCGGTTAGGGGACAAGTACCAGAAGCACCTGTTGTTACTCCCGGACTTCAGGAGACTTTAGCACAGTTCCTGAACATGTTTGGTACATTAGCTTAGGCGGGATTGATCTCCATTTCACCAAATATTTCACAGATTGGGGGAGGGGTTCAGACTCCTACCGCCCATACTCCAGAGCAGTAGGTTAACATTGGACAGGTTTTGGGTATAGTACCGGCACAGCCTGTTATTCCGGTTCAGCCTAAGGTCAGGCCAGAGGCATCAGAAGAAGAACAAAAGAGACTTGAGAGATTTAAGAGGTATAGTCCGCCTACCTTCAGTGGCACAGCTACCGAGGATGCCTAGGTATTTCTAGAAAAGTGTCACTGTATTCTATGCACCATGGGCATTGTGGAAGTGAGCGGAGTTGCCTTTACTACATTTCACCTATCAGGAGCAGCCTATGAATCATGGCAAGTTTATGAAGAGGGTAGACCGGGCGATGCAACACCACCAACTTAGGCTCAATTTTCATAAATGTTTTTGAAAGAGTTTGGTCCCCAGACCCTTTGGAATGCATGGCGCGTGCAGTTGAGCAGCCACACCAGGGCACTATGTCAGTGTCAGAGTATGCCAATAAATTCGGTGAATTGCCCAGACATGCACCTATTTTGGTTCTATAGTTAGAGAGCGAGTCCACGGGTTTATTGGGATGTTCCATTTTAGCAGGTGGTAGAGATCGCTCACCGATTAGGAGTCATGCGGGGTCAGGAGATAGAGGACGGCGAGGCTAAAGAGGCCTCGTAGATCGGAGGGACCTATTGGTTCCTATTTTGAAGGCAGAGTATGGCATGGTAGAGGTTGTATGGGTTAGTCAGTTCAGTTTGCACTTCAGGTTTCGCACGAAGTTCTAGGTACCCATAGGTCTCAGGGTACCTGTATCGGATAGCTTTCACAGCCATGTCAGTGATGACATCCAAATCCACTACTAAAAAGTAAATGGACATGGTCGCATGCAATATCATTTACCCAACTATGAGTCGCGGTCGAATCCCAAAGAGAACAATATGTAGGCGATTAGGCGTGTAAGAGAATTATCACTTGTTATGCTAAGCGAAACACTTAAAGGGTGATTGTGAAAATATTATAGCTAAATGCGGTAATATAAACTAACCTAAAAAGAAAGTAAAATGATCAATGGCTACAAGCATGGATGTAATGGAAATTACACTCAAGTAACGATCCAATGTATTTCACAATTTTACAAATATCAGCGAGTTTATGTTAATTAGCCTCGGGTAATAATTCTATATTAGCTTCTTCCGAAGACTAACAAGATATCCTAATTGAATTATCCCTAAAACAATTAAGAGATTAAGCACACCCGAATATGGCTACAAGTAGTTCAATCCTATCCCTAGGTAGAATCTATAAAGTGAGGATTAATGCCTCAAGTTCTTATTAATTAATCTTTCCCAACCCCAAATTATCTTTTCCAAAATTAATTCGAAGTGAATGGGCGAGTCTTAGGGTTAGCTAATCCCTTTGGAAACATTAAAGAACAAGAATAATTAAAAAAAATAATGACTCACTTCATAATAAATAAAAATCGTTCAATACATAAGCACAACAAGATATTTAATCCATACTTTAAATATGAATATTCCCATAAACAAGATTCAAGTAATGGAAAAAATACTACACACTTAGATATTCAACACAAAGCAAGGAAATGAAGAAATGAATATAAATGGGTAAGAAATTCTCAACCAAAAGCTTCAAATCTTCAAGACACAAGTATGTGTGCAAGAACCCTAGCTCCAAAGCTTGTGTTCTCTTGTCAAGAGACTGAAAATAAGCCAAAAGATATTTTACAAATGAGCTAGGTCGTGTATTTGTGGGTTTGGGATAGGGAAAATGTGAATTGCCAAATCTGTCCAGAGCTGAAGCCCGTTGGCCGCACTTGCGGAAGGATCAATGCAGATGCGGCTCCTCAGATGCAGAATTATGCACGCAGATGCAAAATTGAGTAGATGGTTGAATCTCCGCAGAAGCGGTTCATGAAGCGCATATACAAGAGCAGACTTATTCCGCAGAAGCGCCTCCGCAGATGTGGATGGCCCAGCGTAGATGCGATCCCAGTGAAGCTTTGCTATTCTGCATATGCGGTGTTCTACTGGCAGATACGAGTCCGCTGAAGTGGTAATTCTCACGCAGGTGCGAGATTACTGGGAGCAGTAACTGTTCAACCATTTTTGCTCAATTCCACTTTATTTTGTCTCAACTCTCTTCAAGACTCATTGTACCTGAAAATCTATCAATGCACACCATAAATCACTTCATTTTATAATTAAAGGACACAAAAACTAAAGAAAAGAGACTAAAATAAATGGTAAAATCACCACTCATCAACACCCCAAACTTAAAGCTTTTGTGTGTCCTCAAGCAAATCAAAACCAAAACTTCAATGAGGTTATACCCTTTAAAGCACAATTAGCATCACTATCATTTCCAAATCATATTTTCCAATTAAGCATAGCACTTATGGCTTTGGTTGGTACTAATAATTAGGCTCAAGCATGTGACTCAACCAAATAACTCCCTCAATTAAAACTCGATCTTAAGAATGCAATGGAGTTTCAAATTTATCAAGTGACAACAACCAAGCCTCAAGAAGTGACTCAAAAGCACTAGTCTACTACATATGCTCAATTTACTCAATTCGGAATATATCAATGTCACCAATCCATCATAATCCATCTACCCTCACAAGAAAGAAAATCTCAAAACCACCATATTTACAATAACAACACAAGGGACAAATGTACAAAGACACTCACTCTCTACAAAGAATTTTAAGTGTTACAAAATATCATGCCATAAGCTTGCCCTTATTTTAGCCGCCTATTCAAGAACATTCGGTTGGAGATCCCACAAGGATATTTCAAGCTTGTAATGTAGGCTTAGGGAAGGGTAGGATAAGCATTTGGGATACAAGTGACTACACCCTCCTTGAACACTACTCACATTTGTCTTTCGTTTTGCACTTTGCTTCTTTTTAAACCACATACTCCTTATTGACATTTAGTTACCAATATAGAACTACCTTAAAGTACCTCTCTAATTTTCTCAAGACTCCATATATATATATATATATATATATATATATATATATATATATATATATATATATATATATTCTCTTGCTTTTCTATTGGAGCTTGAGTATCTTCATCTAACACAACTTTGAGGTATTTGCTTTTACACACAATGTACATATTCACCATTTCCCAATTAATACCAACACCCCCAACTTAGTCTTTTAGCCTATATATATATATATATATATATATTCTTTTGCTTTTCTATTGGAGCTTGAGTATCTTCATCTAACACAACTTTGAGGTATTTGCTTTTACACACAATGTACATATTCACCATTTCCCAATTAATACCAACACCCCCAACTTAGTCTTTTAGCCTCATTCTCAACATTCAAGGAGGGACGGGTTCAAAAGAGGGAATTATTTCACAAAAGGGTAAAGGTTTGTCATGAGGTAGCCAAAGAAAAGGTTAAAGGCTCAAATGGGGTAAACTAGTGATAATATTTATGCAATGGTAAGCTTGAAAGGCTAAAGAGGCTTTTTCAAAGATCACAAAGAATTCCTAAGGTCGTCCCTCCAACCAAACATAATTAATATTAGCATTGAAAGACCAACCGGACAAGTTCTAGATGATAAAAGTAAACACAAGAATTATTTTTAACAAAAACTAACACACATGGCACATGAACTAAGCAAGAAGGATCAATTTCACTTCTTAATAAGAACAATTAGAGCAATATCATGCCAAATAGTGGGCAAAAAGTCACAAAATGAGCCAAAAAGTTATCACAAAAAAAAAAAAAAATCTTCCCCATGCAACTTACTTTTCTAATTTACAACCACAATTTGGAGGGGTATTCTTAATTCACACATCACATCCAAGAGACTAATTTTATTAGTACCAAATAATTCAAAAGTCTCCACATAACAAAACAAGACTAATTCCCTTAAGAAAGTTATCATGTCATCCATCATAGGGAAAAGTCACCCGGTTCAACACAAAAATATTCCTCGGGAAAGAACCGTAGCATAAAAAAAATCCAAGAAAATTTATTGAAAAGTATATTACTACTTAAGAGATAAAAATAATATAAACTAAAAACTACTAAAGAAAATAAAATAAACACTAAAGGAATAAAATTTTAATAACTAAAAACTACTAAAGAAAATAAAATAACAAAAGCAACTAATACTAAAGGAACAAAAATAAAATAAACTAAAAATAAATAAATAAAGAAAGAAAGAAAGAAAGAAAGAAAAATAAAATAAAATAACAAAAGCGACAAATCCACAATTATATCACCAATCACAAACTACGCCCAGCAAAGGCACATGATAAACAATAGTACAACAAGCCCGGCAAGAGCACACAATATCCATACAAAAGCATAAGCCCGGCAAGGGCACAAGTTAAGCATCAATGTACAAATGAAGTATATTCCCTAAAGCCACCCCCAACAAAAAACACTGCAGTGTCCTCACTGCACAATATCAAGACAAAATAAAAGTAGTTTGAGGGTCTCCCTGAGGTCTGCATCAGACTAGCAGACTGCGTGAAAAAGCTAAGCACTGCCGTGTAAAGCTCTCGGCCTCATCATCATCGGTAGCATCAGCATCAATAGCACTCGATAGGAAGGAATACTCTTCACTATCATCTGTGTCCTCGACCGGTATCTTCCTGTTCGGTTGCCCCCATTTGAAGATGGCCTTGATGCCTCTCCACATCTTTATCATGAACTTGCTCTTCTTCTTATTTTTATCTTTCTCCTTGTGGAAGTCTGCCTGAAGATCTACATGTGCCTTGGCCATATTGCCATAGGCTACCTCGAGCCTGCTAACAGAAGCTGCCAACTTCTCATGCGACTCTGCTTGCTTCTTCTGGTTCTCTAGGTAGGTCTTCATTTCTTCCCTAGTAAAATACTCGGGTGTAGGCTGGGAGTGTGAGGCCCCACTAGGGAGCTGTGACACTAAGTCATGGATGGAGACAAGTTATGAGTTCAACATCCCAAATGGTCCCTCAGGCAGTGCTGCCTGTGAGGAGGACCCCTCACCTACAGCAATCTCCATTTTCCTCTTCTTGATTTTTACCACACTACCTTCTCCTGTTACTCTCAATGGGTGAAACGGCTTGTCTTCCGGTATCAAATGATCTCCATTCCATTCCTCAACCTGTGCACGCCTGCACAACTTTGTAATCAATGATGGAAATATCAATGTCAAGCCACCTTGAAGCACATACTCCTTTAGATCCTAAATGATGTAATGACCAACATTCACTGGAATGCCATCAAGGATGCAAGCAATTATCAGGTCCCTAGTATATGTGATATCAGACACATTCCCACAAGGAGACTCTCTGCTCGCAACGATATACAACCACATTTTTGCTTCAACTGTGAAATCACAACATTTGATGCCTTTTTTCTTTTTAGCCCAAGTTACTGTTTGACCTGTAGGACAAAGCTTTGAGACTAGCCAATCACCATTGTCGCATGTATCTCTTTCTCGCATTGGCTCGAGCGGATGATTTTGAAGCCCATAGACATCATTTATCTCTTCAACTCCAAATTTCATAGTCTTGTCCCTTATTGTAAGTTCATGGTTTTGGAAATCTGTACGCTTTAGGTTGGCATAAAATGCCCTAACTCATTCTTCATTGGCCTTTCATAGAGTGGGGATGAAGCAGGTCTAGCCACTTGAAACCAGCTGGCCATGGAAATCTGGAAGGAGCTCGGCTACTTTGTCATTGGCAATTCCTTTCTCAAGTTTGAACTTCTCCGTTAGGAGATCATCATAATACCGGTTTTGGCATTCGGAAGACATGAATCTGCTGGCATCATAGTTCAAATCCTCAGCCACTTCTTCAATTTCATGATCAACCGCCGCATTTTCGTTCTTGTTCTGGTCCATTTTAAGCTCAAAGTACCTAAAAAATTCAAAACAAAGTTAGTCAAGCATTAGAATCATGTTAAACAATTCAAAATAATGCAATTAGGCCAACGAATCTAGTTAAACATGCCCAGCAAGCCAAAGTTGCATAGCTACTATTTGTGCACAAAATGCTCAGTCACCGCACCTGCAGAAAAGCCTCGCAGATGCGGTTCTGCTTTTGTGGAAATTATACCGCTTCTACAAACTTGCATAATTGATCAGAAATCGCACCTGCAAAGAAGGCATCACAGGTGCGAGGCCGCATCTGCGACAATTGTTTTCGCTTATGCGGTGTTCATCAGGGGTTTTACAAACCCAACTACTGCCGATTCTTTTCAATTCCAAACATGATTTTGGCACATAATTTATACTCAAGAATTCTAAATTAGTTCACTACATAAACATACGACTTGATTAAACATTATTTTAAGGTACTTAGAAACAAAATTTCTTTCGGACAATTTGTCGAACACATTACAAGCATAGATAATGTTATGCCTTTTTGAACAAATTAGGTACTCAGATTTTCCCAAATGTTTTTAAACAACAACAGCACACACGACTACATTAAACCAGTTTCCTCACCCCTAATATTAACATTAATTAGAAGGAAACGAGGTTGTGGGAATTCTGCCATGGAGAAGAGATGAAGAAGAAAAGAAAATAAAAGTAGAAGAGAGGAGTAGAAGAGAGGGCTGAAGATGATACCTGTGTTGCCTGAGTGTGAGAGCAGTGGTGAAGAGCAATAGCATGAGAGATGAGAGGCATTTTGGGTTGGGGAGTTGAGATTGAAAGAGAGATGGTATTACCTAGAGAGCGATATGGACTCTTTAAAATTACCCGACGTGTCGCATCTACGATGATTTAATCGCTTATGCGCCTGCGCTTTTGTGGTTAATGAGTCGCTTCTGTGAAGCATCCGCATTTGCGCTCCAACTGGCGCTTCTGTGAGGCTTCATATGCGCAAATGTGGTCGCAGGTGCGGTTGAACCAGAGTTCTGCTGGGCGGAACATGGTAGCCACTATTTTGGCTTATTCCAACACCTCAAACTCCTCAATTCAACTCCAAAAAATCTGAAACTTGACAGATTACTCAAAAATAATATGCTAAGTTGTTCTAAAAAAAAATTTCAAAAATGAACTCAAAATTTGAAAAATGACGGGTGTGTGCTTGGCCAATGTGCGATCACATTTTTGGTCGTATAACCATCATGCGATCCGCAGAATTGGCATTCCACCGTATTTTTGAGCGACCAAAGCTTACGAACTTCTGACTCATTCTGCGACCAATATGCGGTCCGCATAACCAGTATGCGATCGCATTATTTTGCCGCAAAAAAGCAAGTTTAGCCACTTTTTCTTCACTTTCCCTGTACTCTAAGACACACACACATCAAAATGTTCAACAAAAACAACTACTCTACAAAAATAAAAATCTAACAACAATATTTGAAAACGATGGGTTGCCTCCAACCAAGCATCGCATTTAACATCTTGGAAGATATGAACCGGGCACCTAACTTGGAATCAAGTTTGTGACCACGAGCGATGGAGGGTGATAAGTAGATGATCAAGCCAAACTTTAATTTCTTCACTTTGAATTTCTTGGCTTTCATGTGAGGAAAGTCATTTTGTGTTCTTGAATTTTCAAATTGCAAGATGTATAGCTTTTGTCTTTCTTCTTTTCACTCCCACATGTATTCACATGGCTCAATTCCCATATCACCATACAAGTCTAAAGTTGAAAAGTGCTTGGAATGAGATATCGAACTCTCAACTTGCAACTTTTTTTGGATTTTGACATCCTCTTTTTCCCCCGAACTAGAGGCAACTTCAACCATATTTTCAATTATATCGGTTTACTCTAATTCCATATTTTTCTTGGCACCACTAATGTAACAACTCGGTCGGTCATTTTGAGAATTTAAGGTCCTGCTCGGTGACATAAGGTCTTGAGCAGCTTCATATTACGTATTATGATGTGTGTGCATCGTCGAGTTCAGTTATCGGATGATACGAAGTCAATTTGGAAGAAGAATTTCTGTTTTAGAAGCTTAAGCGGTAAGAGTTGATCGAAATATGACTTTTGTGTAAACGACTCCGAAATGGAGTTTTGATAATTTCAACAGTTTTGGATAGTATTTTGGACTTAGGCGTGTGCCCGGATTTGGATATGGAGGTCAGTAGGGTAATTTGAAGCATTTCGGTGAAAGTTGAAAAAGTTGAAGTTTTGGAATGTTGAGAGGTTTAACCAAGAGTTGACTTTGGTGATATCGGGGTCAAAATGCGATTTCGAGAGTTGTAACAGCTCCGTTATGTCATTTGGGACTTGCCTGCAAAATTTGACGCCATTCCGAATTGATTTGATAGGTTTCGGCGCGAGTTTTAAAAGTTGGAAGATTTGAAAGTTCATGAGTTCGATTCATAGTTTCAACATTGTTTGATGTGATTTGAGACCTCGAGCGAGTCCGTGCTAGGTTATGGAACTTGTTGGTGTGTTTAGACGGGGTCCCGGGGGTTTTGGATGGGCTACGGACCATTTCTCCATGATTTTGGATTATTGTTCTGGTGGTTGATGGTTTCCTTCATCACGATCGCACCAGCTCTTCCGCGATTGCGTAGTGTGATTTTTGGAGGCAGATAATCTTTACTCTTCGTGTTCGCATGCTTCTATCCGTGATCACGTAAGTGTGCACTTCATTTCTTCGCGTTCGCATACTGCTTCACGCGTTCGCGTAGCTCAGTTCTTGGGCCATCAGAATTTCCTTCTTCGCGATCACACATGTTTATTCGCGATCGCGTAGCACTAATCCGGGCAGTAGCCATTTCCTCTTCGCGATCGCAATTGAAATTCCGCGATCGCGATGTAGTAATCACTGGGCAGAATATAAAAGTACTCTATCCTGAGGGTTGGCCATTTTTAACATTTTTGGAGTTCTAGAGCTCGGTTTTGGGCTATTATTTGTGGGTTTTTAAAGCAAATCAATTGGGTAAGTGTTATTCACCTAGAATTTATTATATTCTATGATTCTATCTTTATTTTTATCATTATATTAGTGTTTTGAGTTGAGGAAAAATGGGGATTTTGAAGAAAACTTTCAAAATGTAAAATGATGATTTGAGGGACGAATTGGTATCGGAATTTGATAATTTTGGTGTGGTTGAACTCGTATCGGAATGAAGTATTCGGATTTTATGAAAATTGTTGGGTTCCGAGGTGTGGGCTCGGGGGTCGACTTTTGGGTTAATTTTTTTGTTTTGATAAAGATTGAATTTTTATTATCCGGAATAGTTTCTTATGAATTTTATTTATGCTTTGAAGTTATTTTGGTTAGATTTGATCCGTCTGGAGGTTATTTCACTCGAGAAGTTCATTTTAGAGTAACGGTCTATCTTCTTTGAGGTAAGTATCTTGCCTAACTTCATGTGGGGGGAACTACCTCTTAGGACTTGAGTCTTTTATGTTAATTGTGTTATGTAAAGTCCGTGTACGCGAGGTGACGAGTACGTGCTCGGGCTTATTTGTGGAAAGTTGACCTTTTAGGGCTCTTAAGTCCTCATGTTCACTGAATATGAAGTTTTTTTGTTATGATTAAGTTTTCCATTTACTAGTTTCGCCTCTACATGTTTTAATTAGAATTAATTGCTTCATGATCCACTCGTATTGCCTATTTGACTCTTATGTGACTTAACTGAAGTTGTTACCTCTTCTATTGCCATGCTATCCCTCCTTCGCTTCTCTTTAATTGAAATTATAATTATCTCTTATGTAATTGCTCATCCTTAATTGAGGTTATGATTATCCTTCCACTGCTTACCCTTAATTGGATTTGTTGTATCTCTTTCGTAATTGCTCAACCTTAAAAGAAGTTTAGTTATCCTATATCTTAGTTGACTTATCCTTATTTGGAATTATTGACTCGTGTTATCTCCGTTGTTGTTGAACTGTACTTTGTGGGATCGTTGTTAGATATTATTACTCCCTGTTGAGCTATTCTTATTATGACTAGTATTCTCTATTGTATTTATTCTTTGTGAACTCGTTCTACCGTTTCTTTGTGATCGAAAGCTCTTGAGTTGATTTGCTTGTCGTACTCTTGTGTTATTGTCATTGTTGATGTTATACTCAGTGTTGTGATGCACGAGGTTTCTGCCATGCGGTTGTTGTTGTGTTGCACGAGGTTTCTGCCATGCTATTGTTACTATTGATATGTGCACATGCGGCATGACAAGGCGGGCTATATATGTGGGTTGCGCATGTGGCGAGACAAGGTGGGAATATTATTATGCACGTGTGGCGAGACAAGGCGGGCATTTACTTTATTATTGCGCACGTGGCTATGTCAGGGATTGATCTGTGATGACTTGTGATGGCCTGGGGGCATTCTTGTTGCTGATATTTGTGTAGTGGCGTACCAACATATGTGAGTTTATCTTGTGAAAAATTATGGGGGACATTCTTACGTGCTGTTCATTTTCTCTACACTTACTGGTTGGCCTGAACTGTGTCTGAACACTTGCACAAGCATACACGTAATTAATCACTCCTATCGATTTAAGAAGATGTTTCCTGATATTATTGAACATTTATACACACCCTCGTCTACTTGCCTTCTATGTGAGAATGGTTATATTAGCACGTGAGTCGTCCATGCAGTTATCAGTTGAAATGAGGGCACAAGATGCCAAGTGTTTAGGGTTCACAAAGTGGGACCCGTGACTTGTGAATATTTTGAGGTATGGTACCTCATGGAGATTATGGAATAAACCTGGTGCGGAAGCGGTTATTCTTATCAATTGCTACTTGTCTTCCCTTTATTTGTTTTTCACATTTAAACTGTGTTATTACTGGTGGTGTTCCGCTGCTGATTGTTGCTTCTATTTCATATCGTAAGCCCTGTATTATTGTTGTCATTATGGTAGTTCTGTAGAGATATCGCACTCTGTTAGTTCTATACCTATACTTGTTCAGGTTATCTAGTCTAGTAGGTGTCTTTACTGTCCCTCGTCACTACTCCATTGAGGTTAGTCTTGATACTTGCTGGGTACTGCTGTGGTGTACTCATACTACACTTCTGCATATTTTTGTGCAGATCCAGAAAATTCGAAGTCAGTCAATCGCTAGCTAGCTGTACGGATCTTGCTATGGAGACTTAAGGTAAACCTATTGCTGCGTTCATAGGCCTCAAAGTCACCTTCTGTTATTGTATTTGCACTGTTTATTCTCAATTTTGAAACAGTTGTATTTAGAGGGTTTTTTTAGCAAATTCAGTAGAGCTTATGACTTGTACTACCGGTTTTGGGAATTGAAATTTGTATAAGATTTTTATTTCATATTCTTCGTGGATGGTTGATTACTTCTAATAATTCAGTAAGTGTTAGGCTTACCTAGTCTTAGAAGACTAGGTGCCGTCATGACATCCTACGGAGGGAAACTGGGGTCGTGACAATTAACAAGCATGGAGTCGGTTGGCGGATGTTCAATTCTTGATTCCTCAAAATAAAGCTCACTTTCTTCCTCGAAGTTGGACTTTTCTTGAGCTCTTTCCACACTCTCAAGTTGGTGGGCATAGTGAGCCACAACCAATATTTTTATTTGAGCTTCCAAAGTGCGGATATTCTCATCATTTTGAGTCAAAACTTATTTCAAGTCCTCGAGTGTCAAGTTGTGCTTCTCCTTATTTTCAAGAATAGCCTCCAAAATGAGCATCATCCTCTCATTTTGAGCATTTGAGAGTTCTTCTTGGTTTTGATCAAGTGCCAAAGAAGGATTTCGGCTTTAACCTCTAAGGAAGGTTCTTGGCTATCATTTACTTCCGAGGCTTTTTGGACCTCTAAAGCTTCAAGCATTTCTCTCATTTGTGAGTTCAACCTTTCAAGCACCAAATCATTTTGGAGACTATTTTTCAAAAGCTCCTCCAAGGCATTTTGCTCTTTGTTTCCTCCTTCAAGTAGGAATTCTATCATGAGCCTGAACTCTCCATTTTAACCATGCTCAATTTCTTCCACTTCCATTTCCCTATAATTAGCATCACAAAAAGTAGAATCATCGTAGTGGGGGTTCGGGGAAAGGAAGAGCAAATAAGCACAATTATCCCAATGGTCATTTTGACTACCACACTTATCACATAAACTCCACTCATGGGTTTGAGATTATGCACGCAATCCGCTCCCGGGAGAATTTAAATAATTTTGCCATGAGTGTGGTCCTCCACAATAAGGACAAGGGTCATCAAAGTATGAACAACTACCATCCAGCCAATTTTCATTATGCGATGGCATTTTTCCAAACTAAGAAAATAAATAAGAAACAATCAAGAAAACAACAAGAAAAATAGACAAAGATGAGAAAAATAATTACATAAATATTTACAAGTTTGGACCAAAGCACGTACACTTATTTCTCAAACAACCTAAATACGCCAAATTATTCCCCGGCAACAATGCCAATTTTGATGACGTCGAAATCCACTACTAAAAAGTAAATAGACATGATCGCATGCAATATATTTTATCCAACTATGAGTCAGGGTCGAATCCCACATAGAACAATATGTAGGCGATTAGGCGTGTAAGATAATTATCACTTGTTATGCTAAGCCAAACACTTAAAGGGTGATTGTGAAAATATTATAGCTAAATGCCATAATATAAACTAACCTAAAAGGCAAGTAAAATGATCAATGGCTACAAGCATGGATGTAATGGGAATTACACTCAAGTAACAATCCAATGTATTTCACGATTTTACAAATACGAGCGAGTTTATGTTAATTAGCCTCGGGTAATAATTCTATATTAGCTTCTTCCGAAGACTAACAAGACATCCTAATTGAATTATCCCTAAAACAATTAAGAGATTAGGCACACCCGAATATGGCTACAAGTAGTTCAATCCTATCCCTAGGTAGAATATATAAAGTGAGGATTAACGCCTCAAGTTCTTGTTAATTAATCTTTCCCAACCCCGAATTATCTTTCCCAAAATTAATTCGAAGTGAATGGGCGAGTCCTTGGTTAGCTAATCCCTTTGGAAATATTAAAGAACAAGAATAATTAAAGAAACAATACCTCATTTCATAATAAATAAAAATCGTTCAATACATAAGCACAACAAGATATTTAATCCACACTTTAAATATGAATATTCCCATAAACAAGATTCAAGTAATGAAACAAATACTACACACTTAGATATTCAACACAAAGCAAGGAAATGAAGAAATGAATATAAATGGGCAAGAAATTCTCAACCAAAAGCTTCAAATCTTCAAGACACAAGTGTGTGTGCAAGAACCCTAGCTCCAAAACTTGTGTTCTCTTGTCAAGAGACTGAAAATAAGCCAAAAGATATTTTACAAATGAGCTAGGTCGTGTATTTATGGGTTTGGGATAAGGAAAATGTGAATTGCCAAATCTGTCCAGAGCTGAAGTCTGTTGGCCGCACCTGCGGAAGGATCAACGCAAATGCAAAATTATGCACGCAGATGCAAAATTGAGTAGATGGTTGAATCTCCGCAAAAGCGGTCCATGAAGCGCATACGCAGGAGCAGACTTATTCCGCAGAAGCGCCTTCGCAGATGCGGATGGCCCAGCACAGATGCGAAGCTTTCCTATTCCGCAGATGCAGTGTTCTACTCGCAGATGCGAGTCCGCTGAAGCGGTAATTCTCATGTAGGTGCGAGATCACTGGGAGCAGTTTTGCAATTGTTCAACCATTTTTGCTCAATTCCACTCCATTTGGTCTCAACTCTCTTCAAAAGTCATTGTACCTGAAAATCTAGCAATGCACACCATAAATTACCTCATTTTATAATTAAAAGACACAAAAACTAAAGAAAAGAGACTAAAATAAATGGTAAAATCACCACTCATCAGTCAGCAGAAAGGTTGCTTTAAGTGTTGAGATACCAGCCACATGGTGAGAGATTGTTCCAGACTCCGGACAGATGTGTCACAGCGGGGTATTCAAGCTATGAGTTCGGCCCCAGTTGCTAATATCCCTGCACCGCCATCTTGGGGTACAGGTCAGGCGAGTTGAGGGCACCTAAGAGGAGGAGACCCGGCCCATCGATATGTTTTCTATAGTAGGGCTGAGGCCGCTGCACTAGATGATGCCGTACAGTTATGGTTTCGAATTATTATAGAGGAGCGTCATCGTATTTTGTTTCGGTTCTGCTTATCGGGGTGAGTCCTCCTATTTTGCTTCACATGTGGGTGAGTTTCGTGATTTAGTACTCTACTTATGTGTTTACCTCCCCCCCTCCCCCCCTAATGGGAGATTCTATAGTGGTAGCCCGTGTCTACCATTTTGTTTTAATTCATTATTGAGAGCTAGAAGACTTGAGGTGTCTTTCCGTTATTTATTTCGGTAGTTCTGATGTGATTTTTGGGCAATAGGCTATGATTTGTGATTTAGATGCTCTACCGGTGTGGAAGTTCAGCATGTGTTGTGATTTTGTGGTCGTAATCGAATTAGTGGAAGGTTTCGATTGATATGATGCATATTATACTTGCGATTCAGAGATGAGGGTGAGACCCTCGTGGTGTCATGTGTTTTGATGTGTTTGAACCGAGCTGCATGCCGCGGTGGAGTTATATCAGGATGAGATACTTGTGAATTGTTCATATGTTTTGATTCTCCCTTGTGTAATCAGTTTGTAGTATGGTACTGATAGGGAGTGGTGCCTGCCGGGCTTGTTTGATAGTTCTTTCATGTGTTCCCTTATATATTCAGTCATGTTCGTGTTGTGCTTATTGAGTTTTAGCTTGCGAGGTGTGTGTCCCGGTGGTGTTAGATGTGACTGTTGATTCGGGTGAGTAGTTATGAGGTCTTCATTTTTCTTCCATCATTGTTGGTTTAGTGGAGGTTTGAAACAGAGTTCTAACGGATATGAGGCTAATTGCTGGCACTGGATTAGATTACGGGCAGCTATGTTGGTCAGAGATGTTGTTATGGGCATATGTGTGATGTGTTACGTCGTATGGTTGTACCTTGTGGGTGTAGGCATAAGTTGTTGCAGCTGATAGAGGCTGATACCGGGTGTGGATGTAGGAATCGGGTCTTTTGGAGATGATCAGATGGTGAGAATTTCGGTTCTAAGGCTTATTGGTATTGGTGGAAGGGGTAAATTTCAGTTGAGGTGGTGTCGTCGGGCTTATGTGGATTGGGATAACGTGGGGTCACCCGCGGGTGTATGTAAGATGAATACATTCAATGATTTGATGACTTCTCGATGATTCTTGGCATGTTCGAGGACGAACGTTTGTTTAAGAGGGGGAGAATATAACGACCCGACTTGTCGTTTTGAGAATTAACATCTCGTTCAGCAGCTTAAGGCCCCGAGCAACTTCGTAATATATATTATGACTTGCGTGTGCGGTGGAGTTTGGTTTTCGGAAGATTCAGAATTAAATTGAAAGAACAATTTTGGTTTTGAAGCTTAAATGAAAATAGTTGACCGGAGTTTGACTTTTGAGCAAACGACTCTGAAATAAAGTTTTGATGATTCCAACAGTTCCGTATGATGATTTCAACAATTTCGTATGATTCCAACAGAAGTGGGCTCGCAAGCGCGATAAATATGTCCGTAGAAGCGGAATTGGACTGATTGTTAAGGGATCGAACTTGTCATTTTTCTTATTTCATTTTGGAATTTTTGGAGCTCGGTTCTTGAGGGATTTGAGGGTTTCTTCACGATTTCGACTTGGGTAAGTATTCTATATCCTAAAGTAACTATATTTCATAAATCAATGGTTATATTCATCATTTAATTCGAGTTTTAATGGAAGAAATTGGGATTTTTGTAAAACTCTTCAAAAACGGAAATTTAAGATTTGGAGGTCGATTTGTTATCGAAATTTGGTAATTCTTGCATGGTTGGACTCGTTATCGAATGGGTGTTTGGTTTTTCTAATTTTGGTTGGGTTCCGAGGCGCGGGCCTGGGTCGACTTTTTGGAGCGATTTTTCAATTCTTAGCTAAGATCATTATTTCATTATTTAAATTTTTTTTCTATAGTTATATTTATAATACGAAATTATTTTGGCTAGATTCGAGCCGTTCAGAGTTGTAAAATCGAGGGAAGGACCTTCTAATTGATTGATTGAGTGTGGTTTTGGGGTAAGTATATTGCTTAACCTTGTGTGGGGGAAACTACCCCTTAGGATTTGAGCCTTTGGTGCTAATTGTGTCATGTGAAGTCCGCGTACGCGAGGTGACGAGTACGTGCTTGGGCTTATTTGTGAAAATTTGACTATTTAGGGCTCTTAGGTTCTTATGTTCATTAGATATGAAGTTTTTTGCTATATTAAATCTCTCATTTACTAAATCACCCTTACGTGTCTTAATTGAAATTAATTGCTCCATATTTTACCCTTATTGCCGATTAAACTCTTATGTGCCTTGACTGAAGTTGTTGCCTCTTTTATTGCTATGCTATCCTTCTCGTAATTGTTTATCCTTGATTGAAGTTATTATTATCTTTTTCATAATCTGGTTATCCTTAATTGAATTTGCCGAATCACTTCCGTAATTGCTCCACCCTAAGTGAAGATTTATTATCCCTTATCATTGTTGACTTACCCTTAATTGGAGTCATTGATTCATGTTCTCCCTCTTATCGTTGAATTGTACTTATGTGGGATCATTGCTACACATTATCCCTTCCTTGTTGAGCTATTTATATGTTGTACCATTATATCCTGTTGTGTCTTTCCTTATGAGTTCGTTCTTCCGTCTTTTGTTTTTTGTGTTATGGAGTTCCTGAGTTGAATTACTTGTTGTACTCTTGTGTTATTGTCGTTGTTGTTGTGGTATTCAGTGTTGTGTGGCACGAGGTTTCTGCCGTGCGGATTTTATTGTGGCACGAGATTTCTGCCGTGCAGATGTTATTGTGGCACGAGGTTTCTGCCGTGCAGATGTTATTGTGGCATGAGGTTTCTGCCGTGCTTTTGTTATTATTTGTATGAAGTTTCTGCCGTGCCATTGTGATTCATTTACGATTTGAGACTACGAGGCAGTATCTCGCGGTGATTTTGGGAAAGAATAACTGAAAGAATAAGAGAGAAAAATATTAGATAACATATTTAATACCTTAACGGTAGTGTATACCATAAATATATATTTTGCTATAAAAAGTAAAAAGTAGTTATAGAAAATAATATTTTAAAAGAATTTTTATTTATAATAAATAAGGTATAAACTTTCGCTACGTAAGGTAAAATTTCCTTTAAAAAATCAATTAAAATCCAAGGAACAATACTTCATCCCAAACCATATCCACACTTCATAAGAGCTGTTCCCGTGTGACCCGTCCATTCATCATTTAGAAAGGACACAAATTCTTGATTCACCTATTCTAAGCTTCCACGTGTCCATTTCACTCTTCCTTCTCCTAGCAATTTTATTCATTCGACCAGTTTTAGAGCCCGTTTGGATGTAAGAAATTTTTTTATTTTTTTTCGATAAATTTTCAATTTTTTTGAAATTAGACTTTGGTCATAATTTTTTTAATTTTTATTTGAAAATATATTTTAAATTTTTTTAAAAATTTTAAAAACTCTAAAAAACTATTTTTTAAAATTTTCGCTTAAATCACTCACAAAACTTCAAAAACAACTAAATTTATATTCATCTCTAAACACAACTCTAATTTTCAAATACTATTTTCACTTTGTCACTCTTTTTTTTTTTTTTTTTAATTTACAATTCTTATGTCCAAACGCCCACTTAATAACATTTCAGTCTCATTCTCTCTCTCCCCTTTTTCTGTTGAATTTTGAGTGCCTTATCAATATAAGATCCATTCATACACCTTTCCATAGTACGATTCTGCAAATATATATCATCTCCTCTTTGTTTCTCCAACAGGTCTGCTATTTTTCTTTTATACAATCTTCCATTATGTTTAATTAAGATCTGTAAGTTTTATAATCTGGTGGTTATGTGGGGGTAATGGGTATGTGCGATCTGATCATATTAGCGTGTAAAAATGGTTAATTTTGTTGAAAGTTGAGGCTTTTGTATGTGGGTCGAATATGATTATCTGAATTACATTTTTTCAATTTGGATATGAACTAAAGTTGAATTGGGTTCTTTTTTTTTTTTTTTTTTTTGGTTTCTCTCTTTTGTTGTTTATGTCTGATTATTGATGAATTGGGTTTCTGTTGATTTTCAGTAGGCATCTTAAGATGATTTCAATTTTGTAAAATTGGGGTTTTGTTAATTTCCTTCCTTGCGTACCCCCACCCCCAACCCCCCCCCCCCCTCCCCCAAAAAAAAAAACCCCATTTTCCCCCATGGCGTTCTTGTTTGGGAAAATAGTATGCTAATTCCAACTAACTACGAATGGCTAAATTGTTTTTTTTAATGAAACAAGTAAGTCTTGTTAATGCATCTAATTTGATAATTTGTATGCTAGTTTCATTGTTTTTATTTCATTGTGTGCTAGCTATAATTTTATTTTTTGAAACAATTAAAGTTTTTCCAGAGTAACTTGGTCACGTCCGGCAAACCATTTCTGGAAAGTAGTACGCTAATTCAGCTACAGATGGCTAACTTATTGTTGTATGAGAAAAACTTGGGCTTTTTTGACTTGTAAAGAAAAAGGGAACAATTGGGGTTTTTTCAAATTGCTTCCTCAGTTGAGTGTTTCTTTTCTTTTTTTCTGAAACTTGTTAGCTAGTTCCGCTACGACTGACTAAAATTTTGTCTTATGAAACAACTAAATTATATTTAGGAGTTGCTTTTCCTTTCTTTTTTTTCATCAAAGGGATGAAATTATAATGCATGATGGGATTTTGAGATAGTAAGCTGATATGGAAGCTCTTAATACCTCCAGGTGTTCATAAGATCAATTTGTGGAATCATGGAGGATTTTGTCCCTGCAAATGATTTAAGTGATGTTAATTATCTGTCATTTACCCAGGGATTTTGATGCTTTGTTAAGAAATATATCTATGGTGGAACGTTAATCCCAGCCAGTCAATTTCGAAATATACTCAAATGGATGGCTTGGGTTTACCAGGTGCATTCTTTCCATTCAAGAAATAGTCATTTGCTAATGTAGCTATCAAGCTGTTCATCTCGTATCTTTCTCTCCATTGTTGTTGTGGTGGTGGAAGTGTTAGTGATATCTAGTTCGGTTTTCTCCAGACAAGGAAGATAACTGTTGTAATGCATCTTACTTATGGAGGTTCATGAGTCATTAATTGACCTGTCTAGGTTTTTCTTTGTGATACACATGATGTAGTATGAACTTTATTAATTCCATTTTGGAAATGTCTTTCATTCTAATGTACTTTATTTACATATTTTCTTTTGTCTGCTTGTAGGAGGGAAGGCCATGTGAGTGGTTTGAAGCAGAGTGAACAGATAATATATTAAATTTCAGTGGCGATATTAGTTTGGTATTGCTGGGAGATGGTTAAACGCAAGGGTTGTGAGAAACTGGGAAGAATGGTGAGGGACAGGTCTGGTAGTGCTTACCAGTCTTCTCTTCTTCAGTCCCCTGTTGTTTCTGTTTGGGATTGTATTGTGCGCAAAATGAGGTATTCCTATATACCTGAGTGGGTGTAGCTGCAGTTTTAGTATTTTGGTTTCATTACAGTTTTCATATTTGGAATCATTAGTTTTTTGCTATAGTATTAATAACAAAGTATAGAAGGAAACGGAAATAAATAGTTGTAGAGATGGAATGTGCTAAAGCTTCACCTGTTGTTAGAAAAGGGAACAAGAAGCAAGTAAAGGATGAGTTGGATCGGATTAAACAGGCTGAAAAAAAAAAGAGGCGCTTAGAGAAAGCCTTGGCTACTTCAGCTGCCATCCGCTCCGAATTAGAAAAGAAGAAACAGAAAAAGAAAGAAGAACAGCAAAAGCTTGATGAAGAGGGTGCTGCAATCGCTGAGGCAGTTGCTCTGCATGTCCTAGTAGGTGAGGACTCAGATGATTCATGTAAGCTTTTGCTGGAGAAGGATGAAGAATCAAACCCATGGGATATTGGTAGCAATTTTGATTTTTTTATGGGCGGATATAGAGCCATGCTTCCTCATCAAGAACTCCCAAAATATTCAGTTGAAGGATCACGGTGGGTGTCTGGTCCCAACAGGTATGGATGCATGTGTGAGCAGGAAAATACCACGTGGATGGTCTCTTCTGTACCTTGGGCAGGGAATGGTCACCATCAATGGTTTGATGTGGGGAATTGGGAGTTTGCCAGACTTTCTGCTGGACTTCTTGCAGCACAAGCTGTCTCATCACTTCAGATTGCAGAAGATGCTCTAATGGACTCATATGTCTTCAGTCGGATGCTGAGAGAGTGAACTGGAGGTCTAACGTCTATCATCCAGTTGGTCGGTACTTTATGAGATGTTTTTTTTTTGTGGTTTCGAATAATTCCATGTATATATATTTCTGATGAACTCAATCCGCATTGTTTTTGACTTTTTATGCTTGTGTCGGTCGTAAGCCTTTAAAATTCACTACATAATTCCTGGATGATTATTGCACTACGAATGTTACATTGTTGTTCTGATTGTGAAACTATAGTATGCTGTTGTTGATGGGAATCCACAGCTTAGATTAATTAGAGATAATCCTGAGGGCATCCATCTATTGGGAAATTTGAATTGTCTCTTTGGTAGAAAATTGAGCAAGAAATTGTTCTGTTCGCGTTTTAACTGGTATTGTATCATTTTCTTAGATATATTAAGTTTTGATTTGAAGGTGTTCATGTGGTCTACCCAATGTTGGGCCACGCGAGCCACCAATTCTGAGCCATTGTCTTCATCTTCTTCTTCTTCCTCCCTTAGCCATTGAATCACATCCGCAGGCAGGGTAACGATGTCTTTCTTTAGCTTACGAACCAGATTCTTCTTAGACTTTGGATCCTCGAAGGTTGAGGTCCTTTTCCTCTTCTTATCGGGGTCGAAGTCTCCTCCTCATCAGACGGGGGCCTCATGACCGCATCTTTGCCCAAGCCTGTACACGAGAAAATTGAATAAGTAGAAGAAGGGCATCTTAATCAAATCATCAAATACACAAAAAGTGGGCTTACCATGAGTATTGGCCTCCCATCGGCCCTTTGCTAAATCGCGCCATGAGCGCTCGGCGCATGTAGAGGTCGAGGCCAGGTTCCGAACCCAGCTCTCGAGGTTGGGAATCGCACGAGGCATCTAAGCGACTGCTAAATCATGGAAAAAGACATCAATGAGAAAATATAAAGGAACAAATAATACATGGACGGTGGCCTCATGACCGGGGTCGAAGTCTCCTCCTCATCAGACGGAGGCCTCATGACCGCATCCTTGCCCAAGCCTGTACACGAGAAAATTGAATAAGTAGAAGAAGGGCATCTTAATCAAATCATCAAATACACAAAAAGTGGGCTTACCATGAGTCTTGGCCTCCCATCGGCCCTTTGCTAAATCGCGCCATGAGCGCTCGGTGCATGTAGAGGTCGAGACTAGGTTCCGAACCCAGCTCTCGAGGTTGGGAATCGCACGAGGCATCCAAGCGACTGCTAAATCATGGAAAAAGACATCAATGAGAAAATATAAAGGAACAAATAATACATGGAAGCTAACAGTGAGACGGTACTTATGATTCATGTTCCATTTCTCAGGAAATGGCATCTTATCGGCTGGGATTAGGTCAGAAGTCCTCACTCGAATGAACCGGCCCATCCAGCCTCGATCATTGTCCTCATCTATGCTCAAGAATAGCACTTTGGTAGCCCGATGTTAGAGTTTTATTAACCCGCCTCGATAGAGGCGGGGGCTATACAATCTGATAAGGTGATCGAGGGTGAAAGGGAGCCCCTTGACTTTGCTCACGAAGAATCAGAGAAGAATAATAATTCACCAAAAGGAAGGATGGATTTGGCCTAGAGTTATTTGATATTGATGGCAAAAATCAACAATGACGGGGTTGAGGGGGACCAGCGTGAAAGGGTAAGTGTAAACACTTAGAAACCCTTCCACATGGGTGGTGATGTCTTCTTCGGGGGTCGGGATCACCACCTCTTTGCCCTCCCAGTTGCAGTCTTTCTTTACCTACTTAAGGTATCCCTCAGTTATCGAGCATATATACCTCGACATTGGCTCGCATCGACCAGGAATCGACGAGGCTTTATCGGTCTTGAAATCAAAGTTTAGAGCGCACCCCCCAGGAATGCATTCCTCAAGAGGGGTCCACCGGCATTTTTCCGCCGGCCGATTGAGAAGATGAAGCAATTTCTTTTTATGGTACTGTTTTCGACGTTTTTTCCATTGTTTTGTAAGTTTGAAGAAGAGGAAGATAATAGGACCTGGTGTTTGAGAAAGAATTAATAGCAAAACCTGAAGATTTGTAAAAGGGAAGAACTTAGGAGATGTAAAAGCTTTGGAGATTAGAAGAAAGTGAAAGTAAAGTTTGAATCAATGAGGAAGGGGTCTATTTATTGGATTCACGGTGATGGTTCAAAGGCAGTAGTGGCCGACCACCAACTGACATTCATTAATGACTTGGGGAACTGCACCGACGGGACGTTTCGATCACTCCCGTCGCTTATGTCACGAGGATGACGTCATGACATGTCGAGATAGAAAATCGAAGGCTCAATTCGTTTCTTGTCATTTCACTCCAAAAAATGAGGGGACTATCTGTATACGGTTAAAATTGGGACCACCCGATTTTACTATTTGACCAAGACCGGGAGGTCGCATCAAATGATGGCCTCGTAACGGAATAGACTAAATCACGAGGATAAGGTACCGAGTTCAAAATTGAGGTACCTATCGAGATCGAGGCTAGTAGCGATCGAAGCCAAATGAGACAGACATCGAGCAAGATCGAAGATAGCACAATAACAGGAAGTCGAGATATCCGTGACTGGTCAAGGATCATGGCGTAAATCTCGAAACGGATCAAATCAGAAAAGGTTAATTAGCTTATCATGGGATTTCTTTCTGTAATTAGAATTATACCATAAGGGGAATTCTTCTACTATTTAAGGGAGGGAGGGGGGGTTCTAATCATCTGTAAGACACATTGTTTACAGATATCAAAGCAATATAATTCTCTTTCTCATTTATACTATTGTTCATCAGCTTGTTATATTTTAATTGTTCTCGCATTAACCAGTTCGAAGGTATCCAAACTCGAGGGATGAGTTCCATTCTAACACTAGCTTGCTTTACTTTATAGTTCATTTTTGTTATTAAATCTTCATATTTATCAATTAGTATTAAGTGCAATCACGTATTCTTAAAACCACATTAGAAGTTTAATTATTATCCAATTTTAAGGGTAAACAGACTGCACTGCTGAAGAATTTTGCACGCCAAGAAACAATACAGCAGCACACAGAGAATCTTTTGCATTGAAAAAATCTTGTTTCCATCTCCTAAAATATGGTGCAAGCAAACATTAGTCTAGAAACTAAGAGAAACAGAAATCTTGAAAATCAGGAACATTTCTTGTAGTGTATCTTGTATTTATTTTTTACCTCTTGGAGCTGAGATTCCATAATTTTGTGCCACACATTATAGCAACGAAGATCATAAAATAGAAGCCTGATAGCTGTATATGGAGGATTTCTCCAGTATGACCAGTGCTATTTCGCTATGCATTGTGTGTAGAAAGACAGAGTATTTTGTAGGGAAGTATAGATCATTTGAATCTAGGGCTGGCACACTTAGTTCCTTTATTAATGCTTCATTTCTCCTGAATTATATTGTAAATCAATCTAGCTTAGAATCATGATTAAATATTTGTAATTCCACAGTTTCAACTAGAGTTTGATTTTTGTTTCAAGAGATTTCGTACTTATTCAACTCTGAGTTCTTGTACAATTCTGCAAAGTCAATTCCAAGAAATGCTTCTTGTGCTGCTGTAGTGATCTCCAACATCCATATTGCAGGATTATAACCATCTTTGATTTTAGGGACTCTTTTATTCCCTGAGGCAAATAAGAAAAGAGCCCTTAGTTTTAGTACCTAGCCGGCATTATGATGCCAATTATTCTACCTAGGTTTATTTTATCACCTCGAAATACTTGGTAATTAAGCTGAGAAGAATGGCGTCCTAATGGATTGACATATATTTCTTCAGCTCCTCTTTTCAGGAGAAGCAGCTGCAGTTTGTTTTAGGATAATTAGCCTTCTTTTCTTGGAAGAAGATTACTTATAATTTCTAAAATCTATTTAAAGTAAATATTCTGACCTCATAAAAAATGCTTGGCCGATGAATGGTGCATACAACTGTTCGACCAGTATCTACTGTGCTTCTAACTGTCTTTATCACTATTGGAACTGCCCTAGCATCTAATCCCGGGGTTGGTTCATCCATGATTATAATGAAGGGATTGGCAACAAGCTCAACTGCAATAGTAAGTCTCTTTCTCTGTTCAGTTGGTAGACCATTCGCTCCAGGCAACCCGACTACTGATTTTCTTATTGGGTTAGCTCTACAAGTTCCATGACCGTTTCAATATACATCTGCAGCATCGGTATCTAGTTTATTAGCAGCCAGTTTATATAAGCATTACTAGTTTATCTTTCTAGTTGCAGTCTTTCCGAGGCAATCAAAGCCAAGCAGAATATTGCAGGGATTCATTTACTGTCACATGGTGAATGAATGTCAACTTGCTCACAGTATCGTGCTATTCGAGAAAATGTTTCTTGCTCTTTGGGGTATCCCGATATAGTGATGCTTCCCTCAATGTATCCGCCAGTTTTCCTACAAGCTAAGACATCCATTAGGGTCGTCTTACCCGCTCCAGTAACACCCATCAGAGCTGTCAAAACTCCAGTCCTAAAAGCACCACTTACACCTTTCAAGAGTTCAAGCCAATCCTCAGTAATTCCTTGAGCTTTCATTTTCTGGAGTCACAACATTGCTTTTATTTTGTGCACCATATAAACTTAAATAGCAAAAAGAGTTTAGCTTTTATCATCTGTAGCATTGGCTTGAGTATTACTTGCGAACATGTATATTATTTTTGTAAAAGTTTCAATAAAATTTTGTGGGCCCATCAAAAATGACATAATGAACAATAATCATCGCTTCGCCATGACTACCTGCTGCATATCTAATATCATCAAAAGCAAAACTGAGGGGATCAATAGGAAGAATCATTCCTCTTTTCCTCTTCCTGTTTGCATCGGCCTCGTTGATGCTGCCAGCTCTTTCTTCATTTTTGCAAAATAAAGGCCGAGGTTTCCCAAATGCTGCACAAACAGCACTAACACTCAATTAACATGTTGTCCTTGTATATATGGAATAGAGATTAGATTGCAAAACATGAGTTAACTGGATTCTTACGATTGAGATAAGTTAAGGCCACAGAGAAAAAGAAATTAAAGAGCAAAACATATCCGAGAAGAGCCCCTACTCCATTTTAACACCCGCTTGCATATGGAAAGAGTCCACGCGATTGTAAGAATGTTTCGCCTAAGCTATCCGTGGAGTTTGGAGGAACCTGCAAAATAAAGAAAAGGTGAACTGCAAACCTTTGACATCTTCTTTTTCATACAAGTCCATAATCTCTTACTTACATGTGCCCTACCTAACTCTTCACGAGAAATTCATTGACAGTAATTGCATTCTGTGCATACATTTTAGGTGAAAACCAGTAGCCCCATATCCACCATTTTTCACATCATCTTATAGACAATTAGCATTATCCTAGTTGATGCAAATCACAAAAAGGCTGGGCGAGCATATAAGATTGCCTACAATTTTAAATTTTGCAAGCAACATTAGTCACAATGTTGCTGCTATTATTCGAGATGACCTTCTTTTTTGCTTATGATGAAAACGTCATCAATTTGGTATCCCATGGAATGAGCTGAATAGTAGATTCTAGAGTTACCTCACATGTCACACCAAGAAAATACTTTTTCTCATCTTATACAAATGTCGACTACGGAGTTTTAAAGATGGGCAATGCCAGTGAGGTTAAGGTCTTTGGTGTTGGCACAGTTTGTTTGAAAACTAGTAATTGTTCAACATTAGTTTTTCAGAATGTCAAGCATGCTCTAGACTTTCTTTTCAATTTGATCTCCGTAGGAAGATAAGACGATGAAGGTTATCATAATGCCCTCTTTAATGGCCAATGGAAGCTCACCAAGGGCTCATTAATAGTGGCTCGAGGAGTCAAGTCTTCTCATTTATATGTGATGCAAGACTCTATTCTTAGTGAATCCATAAATCTGGTGGAAAGTGACATTTTATCAGAATTGTGGCACAAGAGACCGAGTCATATGAGCGAGAGGGAAATTACGTATTTGGCTAAGAAAATTTTTCTTCCTGGAGTGAAACAAGCTCGTACTTCACCTGCTAACAGTTCAAGCACCTAGATACAAACTCCACTATATCTTTCTTCATTCTCCTCCACCAATAGTGCTACCTCAACTCCTTATACATCTTTGTAGCACCCGGATGAATGGAATACCATGAACTTTGGGCCTCCTCAAGAATCAACTCACGTAACCCATCTACATCGGGCACACAAATCCGACCCTGCATCCGCAACGCCCCATCATCTCCAATAGAAACCTCTTTGGCATCACCATGCTGAACCATGTCCTTAAGGATAAGCAAATGGGGGTCGTCATACTGACGCTCTCTGATGCGATCATATAAAGAAGACCGAGAAATCACACAAACTAGAACACGAATAGGCTCCAAAATATCTAACCTCACGAACTGATTGGCCAAAGCCTGAACATCTGATGCAAGAAGTCTCTTACCAACAGGAATATATGCAAGGCTGCCCATACTCACCGCCTTTCTACTCAAGGCATCGGCCACTACATCGGCCTTCCCAGGATGATACAAAATGGTAATATCATAGTCTTTTAACAGCTCCAACCAACTCCAATGCCTCAAATTTAGATCCTTTTGCTTGAACAAGTGCTGTAGACTTCATTGATTTGTAAATACCTCATAAGACACGCCGTAGAGATAATGCCTCCAAAGCTTCAATGCATGGACAATGGCTGCCAATTCTAAGTCATAAACGAGGTCGTTCTTCTCATGGGGCTTCAACTGGTGTGAAGCATAAGAAATCACTCTACCCTACTGCATCAACACACACCCAATATCAATCCGATAAGCATCACAATACAATGTATAAGAACCCGATGCTGAAGGCAAAAGCTAGAACTGGAGCTGTGGTCAAGGTAGTCTTGAGCTTCTGAAAGCTCTCCTCACACTCATCGGACCACCTGGATGGGGCACCCTTCTGGGTCAACCTAGTCAAAGGTGAAGCAATAGACGAGAAACCCTCCACGAAGCAGTGATAATATCCGGCCAAGCCAAGAAAATTCCGAATCTCAGTAGCTGAAGATGGTGTGGGCCAACTCTGAAGCACCTCAATCTTCTTTGGATCCACCTTGATATCCTTACCAGACACCACGTGCCCCAAGAACACCACCGAACTGAGCCAAAACTCACACTTGGAGAACATAGCATAAAGCTTCTCATCCCTCAATGTCTATAGTACAATCCTCAAATGTTGTGCATGCACCTCCTGGCCACGTGAGTACACCAGGATATCATCAATAAATACTATGACAAACGAATCAAGATATGGCTAGAATACACTGTTCATCAGATGCATGAATGCTGCTGGGGCATTTGTCAGCCCAAAAGACATCACTAGGAACTCTTAGTGACCATAGCGGGTCCTGAATGCCGTCTTTAGAATATCAAAATCCCGAATCTTCAACTGGTGATAGCTAGACCTCAAATCAATCTTCGAGAACACTTTAGCTCCCTGCAGCTGGTCAAATCAGTTATCAATGGGCGGCAAAGGATACTTGTTCTTAATCGTAACTTTGTTCAACTGCTTATAGTCAATGCACATTCGTATAGTACCATCCTTCTTCTTCCCAAACAGAACTGGTACACCCAAGGCAACACACTAGGCCTAATGAACCCCTTATCAAAAAGCTCATGAAGCTGCTCTTTCAATTCCTTCAACTCTGCTGGTGCCATACGATACGGAGGAATAGAAATAGGCTGAGTGCCCGACACCAAATCAATACCAAAATTAATGTCGGGTGGCATGCCCGACATTTGCAGGAAACACATCCGGAAAGTCTCGCACTACCGGAACAGAATCAATAGTAGGAGTATCAGAACCACCATCCCTCACAAAAGCCAAATATGCCATACATCCCTTCCCAACCATCCGTTGGGCCTTCAGATGTGAAATCACCCTACAGGGAATGTAGTCCAGAGAACCTCTCCACTCGATCCTAGGCAACCCCGGCATCGCCAACGTCACGGTCTTAGCGTAACAATCCGAAATAGCATGACATGGGGACAACCAATCCATGCCTAGAATCACGTCAAAATCAACCATACTAAGCAATAAGAGATCAATTCTCGTCTCCACTCCCCCAATGCTCACCACACACGACCGATACACACGGTCCACAATAATAGAATCTCCCACCAGCGTAGATACATGAACATGCAAAACTAAGGAATCATGGGGCATATCCAAAAAATGAGCAAAATACGATGATACATATGAATAAGTGGAACCAGAGTAAAATAATATGGAAGCATCCATGTGGCATACTGAGACAATACCTATGATCACTGTATCTGAAGCAACGACCTCTAACCTGGATGGAAAAGCATATCATCGAGCATGACCGCCACCTGATCAGCCTCCCCCTCTAGGGCAACCTTTAGCTGCCTGAGCCCCACCCCGAGCTGGCTGAGCGGGTGGTGAAGTAACTAGTGCGGAAGTCATAACTTGATCCTTATGCTAAACTGGACCTCCCAAGAGACGGGGACAATAGTTCCTCACATGTCCAAACTCTCCACACTCGAAGAAACTCCGATCCATCAATGGATGTGGAGACTTAATCGGACCTCGAGAACCAAAATAACTGCTAGAAGGAACTGGTACCGATGAATTCTAAACTGATGGAGCACGGTATGAACTTTGAGCTGGGAGGGAACTGAGAGATGACTGACCTGAACGAGCACTATATGAACTATGGCTAGCTGATGCACCACGATGAACTGGACGAGCCATCTGAGCGGGTCTATAAGGACAACCCTTGCTGTGGTGGGACAGTCCTCCAGATGAGGCACTACTGAAACTACCCGAACCATGAGGCCTCCTGGCCTCCCTTTCCTAATGATCTTAACTACAAACCTGCTCTAGCCGCCTAGCAATATCAACCACCTTGTCAAACCTAGCACCTGATGCAACCTCCTGAATCATGATGAAGCACGGTCCATAGTTGAGGCCATCAATGAACCTCCTAATTTGCTCTCTCTCGGTGGGGACTAACCATACCGCATGACTAGCCAACTCTGAAAATCTCATCTCATACTGGGTCACTGATATATATACCTCCTAGCGTAGTTGCCCAAACTACATACACAACTCCTCCCTGCGGGTCTGTGGAACAAACTTCTCTAAGAAGAGAATTGAGAACTCATGCCACGTAAGTGGTGCAGTGTCGGCTGGCCTGCTCAACTCATAGGCCTCCCACCATCTGAAGGCTGCCCCCGACAGTTGAAAAGTAGTAAATGAGACTCCACTAGTCTCCAGAATACCCGCCGTGTGAAGGATCCACTGGCATCTGTCTAAGAAATCCTGAGCATCCTCTGACTCAGCCCCACTGAACTCTGGAGGCCTGAGCCTCCAAAATCGCTCTAGCCTCTTCTGCTCCTCGTCACTCATAGGTGGACAACCCTGGGCTTGAGCAACTGCGACCGACTGGGCTGGTAGTACCCCTGGTGTCTGAAGTCTCTGAACCACCTGCTCTGGAATACGGGCGGCACGAGTTTGAGCACCTCTCCCGGCCTGAGAAATGGATGGTGCAGCCAGAACTGAAACCACCTTAGCAAGGCTAGTTCTTACCGTCAATATATGGGGCAGAGTCTCTTGAAGGCCTGGAATCACAATGGGCACAACTAGTGCCTGAGCTGGTCCCACCAGCTCAACCACATCTGGTATCTGCTCCTGAGCTGGAGCAACTGGTGCCTCCACAGGTGCTTCTCTAGCTACTGTACGAGCTGCACCTTTTCCTCTACCGCGGCCCCGGACTCTCGCGACCCTCGCTGGTGGTACTAGTGGCCTTCCGCCCGATCCAGTCGCACGTATCCTCACTATCTGTGAGAGAATAGAATAATCAAAGTTTAGTTTCCTGAATCAACAAATCCGCACAATAAGAATACAAGATAGTGAAGTTTCTTAATGGTTTGGTAGCCTTTCGAAGATAAGTACAGACATCTCCGTACCGATCTGCAAGACTCTACTAAACCTGCTCATGACTCGTGAGACCTATGTACCCTAGGCTCTGATACCAACTTGTCACGACCCAAATCTTAACATGTCATGATGGCGCCTATCATATTACTAGGCAAGCCGACAATCACAAAATAACTACGCATTTTAAATTAAAGAAAGATGTAATAAGCTTAACAGAGAAAAAACTCATAAATAACCGATAAGAATAACTGCGACTCAACTACAAAATTCCCAAAATCTGGATGTCACCGAGTACATTAGTTACTAAGTGTCAATAAAGTCTAAATATCTAATACAACTGTCTGAAAGATAGAACAATACTAAATAAACTGAAAGGAATGAGAGTCGAGATCTGCTGGCGTCATAGCAGCTACCTCAATAATCTCCAAGTAGATACTGCACCAAGTCTAGCAACCGCCGTATCCTGATGTACCTGGATCTACACACGAAGTGCAAAGTGTAGTATGAGTACAAACGACCCAATGTACTCAATAAGTAACAAGACTAAACTTGGGCTGAAAGCATTAACGAGTTTAGAAAGGTACAATCCAGATCCAGAAAATAACAGTACATATATATAACAGGGAAATGACAGTAATAACTCCGATAAATCCCATAATCAATTCGTACACAGTACAAAATTCAAGTTCAGCAATTTAAGTTCAATACTGATAAAATATGCCAAGTATAGCTAGCATGAGGAATGTTACATCTCTATGTCTACATGTCACATGTAATGCATCACAGTGATAAACTCATGTACTCACACTCTCAGAGTACTCAACCTCACTGTCTCACACTCCCACTCATCACTCTCAATCACTCAGCACACTCAATCACTCAGCACTGTACGGTACGTGCGCTCACTGCTGGTATGTCAGATTCCGGAGAGGCGGATCCCGCCCAAGAGCTAATATAAAGCCAATATGGCTTGTTGCGGCGTGTATCCCGATCCCATAATAATAGATAAAGCCTATAAGGCCTGCTGCGGTGTGCAGCCCAATCCATAATAATAATATATAAAGCCAATAAGGCCTGCTTTGGCGTGCAACCCGATCTACAACATCACTCACAACACCGCTCTGAAGCCCCAACTTGGTCATCAATCTCTCCAGTCTCACGGGGTCACATAACTCATGTCACTCACCCCAAACAATAATAACGTGATGTAACTGTGAAAGATAACAGAGACTAAGATATGATATGAAATTTAATGAATATGACTGAGTACAAAATGGCAACTTAAGCTATTAAATCCACATCAGTAATGACCTCAATGGGTCCCAACAGAATAAGCACATAGCCTAAACAGGATTTCTAGCATGAATCACAACTTAATTACTCTAACACGTAGAAGTTACATGGATAGAACAAGATTAGGTAACTACACAATACCACAAAATCAACCAAATCATAAACACCATGGTGCACGCCCACACGTCCGTCACCTAGCACGTGGGTCACCTCAACACCAACCATATGACATGAAATCTAGGGATTCATACCCTCAGTACTAAGTTTAGAAGGGTTACTTACCTCAAAGTGCGCAACTCAATGCTCCAACAAACCCTTACCTCGCAAATCGACCTCCGAACGACTCGAATATAGCCACAAACAAATTAATATAGTCAATACAAGCTATAGGAATCGATCCCATATGATAAAGCTAAGTTCTTTAACCAAATTCAAAAAGTCAACCCCGTGCCCATGCCTTGGAACCCGACAAAATTCACAAAATCTGAACATCCGTTCAATAACGAGTCCAACCATACCAAAATCATCCAATTCCGACCACAAATCAAACCTCAAATCTTACTCTCCAATACATGGGTCAAAAATCCCCAAATTCTAACTTAGATTCATGATAAATAGGTGAAATAATCAATAGGTATTCAAAATACATGGACAAAAGTGATCAAAATACTTACCTCTTCAATCTAGGTGAAAATCTCTCTAAACATCGCCTCAATCCGAGCTCCCAAAGTCTAAAAATGAAGAAAATACTCCAACTATCATTTATATCTATTATGCCAGCGAAACCGCACCTGCAGTCATGACCTCCACTTCTGTAGAACCGCTTCTGCGGTCACACGTCCGCATTTGCGGGAAACACTAGACACTCGACCAGCCGCATCTGCGGCCCAAAATCACGCACATGCGAGACCGCTTTTGCGGCCCCTAGCCCGCATCTGCGGATCTAGGCCAAGCCGCCAAGCTCTGCACCTGCAGACTCCTCATCGCAGAAGCACCTTCGCTTCTGCGGAAAATCACCCGCTTTTGCGGTCTTCACTGCCTACCCTTTAGAACGCTTTTGTTACCCAAGCGCCGCACCTGTGGTACTGCATCTGCGGCCACTCCTACCGTAGGTGCGAACGCACCATAACTGATCACACCAGCACTTACACAAGTCCAAAATTCAATCCGTTTTTAATCCGAATCATACCCGAGGCCCCCGGGACCCCATCCAAACATATCAACTCATCCTAAAACATCATACAAACTTATTCGAGGCCTCAAATCACATCACAAACATGTATCACACTCCAATTCAAGCCTAATGAACTATTGATCTTCCAATTTCTAAAACAAATGTCGAAACCAACTCTCCAAACCTTCAACTTTCCAACATTCGCTAATTCAATCCAAAACCAACTACGGACCTCCAAATCAATATTCGGACACACTCCTAAGTGCAAAATCACCATACGGAGCTATCAGAACCTTCAAAACTCCATTCCGGAGTTGTTTACTCATAAGTCAATATTCGCTCGACTCTTTTAACTTTGGCTTCCAACCTTGGGAATAAGTGTTTCATATCAAAAAATCCCCAGAACCAAACTAACCACCCTGTCAAATCACACAATAACAAATGAACATAGAATAAGCAATACATGGGGGAACGTGGCTACAATACTCAAAATAACTAGCCGAGTCGTTACACCCGAGGGATCAGATGAGTTTCAAACGTGTTTCGGAAAGATTTTTGAGTTGAAATAGAATTGCTGGTGTGCTGGTGCTCTGATATCGCAATTAAAAGCACCAGCCTCATAATTACGAAGTGAGAAGGGGTGGTCAGATGTTGCAAATGCGACTTTCCCCCTTCACATTTGCAAAGTCAGCATGCCCGAGTTGGGGTCGACCACATGGTCTCTTTTGCGAAAGATGTCAGCCTCGCAATTGCAAAGACATTGTCGCAATTGTGACTTATGAAGAGTCTATCAGTGTTCGTAATTGCGAACCCAATGTCGTAAATACAACACCTACAACTGAAAAAAAGGGCTGGGAGTCGGGATTGTATCTCATTTTCTCTCATTTTAGAACCTAGGCTCGGTATGAGGCAATTTGGAGAGGGAATGTTCATCTACAAACATGGGTAAGTGATTATAATTAATTTCCAACTATATTTCATGATTATATCTTTGATTTAACATCAAATTTATGATAATCAATGAGGAAAATTGGGGATTGTTGTCAAAGTTTTGAAAAATGAAGATTTGAGTTTTGAGAGTCAATTTGGACTAAGATTTGAAAACAAAACACATATATGGACTCATGGGGTTATATGTAATGACCCGACTGGTCGTTTTGAGAGTTGTATCCCAATTCCCACATTTACTACTCATTTTGTACATTATAACTGCTATGTGACTTGCCGGGGTAGTTGGTTCGAGTCTGGAAAAGTTTCAGAAAGAGTTGAGACACTTAGTCTCAAGGTTGGAAGCTTAAGTTGAAAAGGTTGACCGGATATTGACTTATATGTAAACGACTCCGAAATGGAGTTTTGATGGTTCCGTTAGCTTTGTTGGGTGATTTTGGACTTAGGAGCATGTCCGGATTGTGATTTGGACTTCTATAGTTGAATTAGACTTGAAATGGCAAAAGTTTGAAATTTAAAAGGTTGACCGAGAGTGAACTTTGTGGTTACCGGGCTCGGATTGGGGTTCTGGGAGTTGGAGTAGGTTCGTGGCATCATTTGTGACATGTGTGCAAAATTTGAGGTCAATCAGACGTGATTTGATAGGTTTCGGCGTCGTTTGTAGAAGTTGGAATCTCCTTAGTTTCAATAGGCTTGAATTGGGGTGCGATTCGTGTTTTGATATTTTTTGAGGTGATTCGGGGGCTCAACTAAGTTCGTATCGTGTTTTAAGATTTGTTGGTATGTTTGGTTGATGTCCCGAAGGCCTAGGGTGGAGTTCGGATGGTTAACAGATTGAATTTGGCTTAAGTGTTATATTGAGGTGCTGCAGATCTGGTGTCATCGCACCTGCGGTGGGATTGGCCGTAGGTGCGGAGCCATAGAAGTGGCTAAGCTTGCACAGCTGCGAAGGGGAGGAAAGTCACTAGGGGTCGCAGGCGCGGAAATTTTCCGCAGATGCGCATCCGCATCTGCCCGAGGTCGACCGCAAAAGCAGATTTGGACGGACAACATGGGAGTCGCAGAAGCGGGGAATGGTTCGCATATGCGGTACCAAAGGTGCGAAGCTGGGACCGCAAGTGTGCTTGGTTCGGCTGTTAAGTGAGTTTCGAAGAAGTGAGTTTTGCTCCGCAAAAGCGGAAGCGCATGTGCGAGCCCAGGCTCCGCAGGTGCAGAAATGCCTGGGCTGTGTATTAAAATGAGGGTTCCGAGATTTTCTTCATTTTTGAACATTCCAACCTAGGGATTAGGTGATTTTGAGAGGAATTCCGAAGGTATTCTTGAGATAAGTCACTTGTAGTTTAATTTGTTAAATAATTATGTTTCCCCATTGATTTTCCCACCTAGATTGTGTGGTTTTGAGGTGTAAATTAGAAATTTGAGGCTAGGGATTTGGAGAGTTTAATTTGGGAATTTGAGTGATGATTTGGTGTCGGATTTTGATAATTTTGGTATGGTTATACCCGTGGTTGAATAGGTTTTCGGATTTTATGACTTTATCGGATTTCGAGACGTGGGCTCGGGGCATGCACCGTAGGAATTATGACTTAGTCAATTCCATGGAGCTAAATAGTTGAAAAATCTGTTGTTATCCGTATATTCTCCATGTGTTATAGAAATTGAACTGTAAATCATGTTTATACTATGTGTTGGCACGGTAGGGACCCATAGAGGTCATGTACATGTTGAATCATCTACTAAATTGTTGTTTTGTACTCAGTCACAGTTTTACTTGCATATTATATCTCAGTCTCTATTGTTCATTATTGATACATCATATCATTGCTTTTTGGGCTGATTATTATGATTACTGAGAGCCCGAGAGACTGGAGAGGTTGATGACTGAGTGAGGCCGAGGGCCCGATTTTTGTGAGGATATTATGGGATCAGGCTGCATGCCGCAACATGTTTTATTGATTTGTGCCATGATTGGCTTATTATAGCGCTTGGGCTGAATGAGCCATCCAGAGTCTGCACACCCACAGTGAGCGCAATGGATTTATATTGAGGGATGGATCTTCCCTGGGCATGGATCTTGCCCGAATCATTTATATTTAGGGATGGATTTTCCCTGGGCCAGATTGGCCTTATACAGTACTGAGTGACTGACTGTCAGTCGATACATATATATTTGGGATGGATCTTCCCTGGGATGGATTGGCCATATACAGTACTGAGTTTTGATGTTGTTATGTGTAATTTGAGGCATCGAGTAGGTCCATGTTATGTGGGACTTGTTGGTATGTTTGGACGGAGTCCCAAGGGTCTCGGGCGTGTTTTAGATATAATTCAAACAATTTTTCTCCATGTTTATGTTGCTGGTTTTTGCTGTTACCTGTTGCTTCTTATGTTCTTCGCAATTGCAAAAGTTCAGCCGCGATCGCGAAGTGTGTTTTGGTCTACTGTGAATTTGTTCTTCGCGTACGCGATATATGGAACACGTTTGCGAAAGGTTAGGTGATTGTGTTTCGCGTTCGCAATGTTGTGTCGCGTTCGCGTTGTGGAGCTGAAGTTGGAGGTCATGTCTTCAATTACACGAAGGTCTGGTTCTGCTGTGCATCACGTTCGCGAGGTCTGTGCCGCAAATGCATAAGGTCATTTTGTGGAGGTAAGTGTTTGTTCATCGCGAATGTGAGAGTCCGTCCACGTTCGTGAAGTGTATACCTGGAGCAGTGTATAAGGTACTCTATTTCGAAGGCTTTGCTTATTTTATCACATTTTGAATTGGGGAGCTCGGATTTGGGAGATTTTTGAGGCGATTTTCACCACATGGATTGGGGTAAGTGTTTTATACTCGGTTTCGATTATATTTCATGAATCTATCTTCGATTTTGGCATTTAGATTATGAATTTTAAAGAGAAATTGGGAGTTTTTGTCTAAACTTTCCTAAAGTGAATTTTTGAGTTTTGAACATCGATTCGAACTAGGATTAGAGTGAAATTAGTATGGTTTGACTCATAATTGAATTGGTTGTTGGATTTTGTGAGTTTTGTTGGGTTCCGAGGTGTGAGCCCGGGTTTGACCTTTTGGTTGACTTTGAGTATTTGATTAAAGATTCAACCTTTATCGTTTGTGTTTACTTCCTATTGCATTGTTTGATGATTTTGAGTTGCTTTTGGCTAGTTTTGAGCCGTTTGGAGGTCGATTTGAACGGGATGGTATTTCTAGTGCATCGATTTGGCTTGTTTGAGGTAAGTGTCTTGCCTAACATTGTTGGGTGAATTTTTTCTAATAATTGATATTGTTTGCTACATGCGGGGGTGATGCATATATGAGGTGACGAGCGTATATGCATGTGCCGTGGTTAAACATGCTCGGGGGTAAATTAGACGATTATTTGTGCCTTGTAGAATTATGTGACTTTCTTATTTCATGCCTTACTTGACTTCTAGATTTCTAAGAATATGAAGTTAAATGCTAGAAACCATGATTTAGCTTATTATAATTTGATTAATATTTGACAGACTTTTTTGAAATTATGGAGGTGCTAAATTTGGTCATCATTATACGTAATCATAAATATATCGCTACAACCGTTATTCTTGAGATATTGGATTCTATACTTGAGTTGAAGATTATTTTGAGACTTGTTGAAATACTTGAACAATAAGGTTCTTGCGGTTTATTGAATTGTTATGGGCTTGAAAGCTGTGATTGATGTTCATTTGGAATATTCGCTTAATAACTCTTCTTGATGTTATTCATGCTTCCTACCTTACTTGTTATTGATATACATGTGCTTGGTGAGGAAGAGTGTAAAGAATGAAGGTGGTGCCGTCCCATTGCATATACATTATCATGTGAGGAAGAGTGTAAAGCACGAATGGTGATGCCATGCCATTTCATATATATTATCATGTGAGGAGGAGAGTAAAGCACGAAGGGTGATGCCGTGCCATTTTATTTACATTATCATATGAGGATGAGAGTAAAAGCACGAAGGATGATATTGTGCCATTGTTTTTATATTATCACGTCTTCATGGCACGAAGGGTGTTTTCGTGCAGGCGAGGAAGAGAGACATGCATTATGTTGTGATATCTTTTCCTTGTGTATACATTCATGCCTTTATCTTGAGCTGTTACTATCATACCTATTTTTTCTATGTAACTTGTCGTTGTTGTTCTGTCTTAGTCCTCTATCTCAGTTGTTGTTGTGTTGTCCATGCCTTCTATATGTTTAACTTGCAAATATCATGCTTTCCTTCTTGTCTGTCATATCTACATCTATGTCATTTCTCATTTGTTGCACTTTCGTATAAGCCTTCTACAATGTTAGTTATTCATGCCTTCCATTTGTTAGCTTATAAAGATCATGCTTTCCTTCATGTTTGTTATATCTGTATCTAAGCTTACTACCATGTTAGTTATTCAAATTTATGTCCCTCTATCTTAAATGCTATCATTACTTCTATGTCTCCTATCAAGTCTGTTACTGTTTCCCATATGCACTGCGTTGTTCGTTATTGCTTCCAGTGTATATCCCACTTTATTGTTATTGTTATTGGTATTTCTTTCACCTGGTTGTTACTGTTATATATATGCTCAGTGAGGAAGAGATAAATGCACGAAGGGTGTTGCCGTGCCAATTGATTTGACTTACATTCATATATTTGGTGAGGATGAGATAAATGCATGAATGGTGTTGCCGTGCCATTTGATTTGATATATTGAGTACATTTCTCACACTATAAAAGTTATGAATTTACTACCGTGGATTTTTGGTTATCGCTTTAAGGAAAGGATTATTCGTGATATTGAGGAAAATTGACTGTGATTTATTCTAGTAATCATTTACTGCTTCACATATTTGTTTCTTGCACTCTTTAATGTTACGTTCTAGTATTGTTCTATTGCTAGTCTACTGCACAGGTTATACCACTGAGTATATTTTAATTAAAAAGCCTTGTCACTACATCACCGAGGTTAGACAAGATACTTACTGGGTACATGGGGTCGGTTCTACTCATACCACACTTCTGCACCTTGCGTGCAGATTTTGGAGCTGGAGTTGTTGTGTAAAGTGGGAGCTGGCATTGAAGATGTACCTGCGTTCCGGCTATAACTCCCACTTGTCCTTGGTAGCTTTAGATTTCGCTAATTTGTTTATGTAGACTTCGAACAGATGATGTATTTATTTCGTACCAGCTTATAAATTCTAAGTCTTAAAAGTTCATGATTGATATTCCCAGTCCTTGGGATGTTGTATGGAATCCAGATATATAATTTGTTGATCACTTTTATTTTATTAGAATTGTGTTTACTGTAATTTATTGACCTAGCGGGTTGGGTTAGGTGCCATCACGACCTTTTGCCAGACCTTATCTCAACTGTTGGATCACACATATCCAACGGTCTCTATTTTTCCCCTAATAATCATTTTTATCAATTCTCACCTTCTAAAAAATTGGAGAGGTTGATCAAGAGATCCAACAGCTCAAATTCAATCTTTCATTTTTAATACTTAGAGACCCTAAACCCTATGCATTCACAACCCAACCGGTCGCCTCTCTTTCCCAGTTCTATCTCTTTTCTCTCATCCCCATCAACCCCGTCAATCATAAATCCTAGAAAAAATTTGTGCAAGATTACAGATTCAAACCCCAAATCACTCAATCTGTCCCCTAATCCGTGAATGTAGACGATTACTTCCGTTTTCATCACTAAATTTCAAATCCCCCAAATTGAACCCTAGACCTAAAAGATGCTACTGAAAATCGCATGTTCTTCGTTTGATCTTTCAAATCAATGGCATGCATGGTTGTTCATCTCCGATTTCATCATTGTCATTCTTTATCCAAAGGTCAAATGCAGTGATCTCTGAATATTAGGGCTTGACCGGCAGTCCAAAGGCTTCAACGGTCGACCTTGGTGTCTAGGTAATTTGTGATGTTTTCACCTCCGTTCTTCACTGATTTCACCCCTATTCTATCATCATCTTACTTTCGTCACTTTTCACTACTGATTTGAAATCAACCCGAACCCTAAGACTTGAATGCCACTATAAAAGGGGCATTAAATATCCTCACCTAACACACATCTAATACTATCTGAAAACACGAAAGAAAGAAAGAAAAGAATTAAAGGTTAAGGTTTCCTCACTAAGTACTCTCTAATCTTTCTGTTTTCTTTCTCTTCTTCAGGTTGAGTTCGATTGCTGTATTGGTCTTGAGTTTGGATCCCTACACTACAAGAAAAGGGACTTTTAGTGGCGACATTTGGTGGAGACTATAGAAGTCACACCTAAAATTAAGGATTTAGTGGCGAGTAATCTAATTCCGAGGTCGTTTACTCAAAAATCACACCTTAGTAAATTCTTCCAACTTAAAGCTTCCGAAATTAGAATTTTCTTTCCAAATCAACTCCGAACTTCCCGAAATTCAATTCCGACCATACGTACAAGTCATAATACTCGAAGTGAAGCTACTCATGGTCTCAAACCGCCGAACGACGCACTAGAGCTCAAAATGACCGGTCGGATCGTTACACAATCGTAAGTAGTTTGGGGTTGAAGCCTAATTGTTGTTTTATTCTGTTTGGTGTATTAAATTAATTGCTATCCTCCTATGCCAAAAACATGGATATCAAATTTCATATTATATATGAATACACAAAGATTATTATTGATTATGAGTGGATCTGATTAATTACCAGGAATTGGATGAGATGATGAAACGATTAAAGGAAATGGAAGATGAAGTTGCTGCTCCCTGTGAGATGCAAGCCAAAGTTGAGAAAGAATGGTGTTGTTCAAGGTCCTTTTTTACTTTCTTCTTGTCATGATTTCTAATTTGATATATTTCTTTTTTATATTTTGGTGTCAATACCTGAAATCCTACTAATATGTTTGATAGTCTGAAAAGTTCTATAAAACCATAATTACCCCTTTGAAAGTTTTTGTTTTTCAATTCACTAGAATGCCATGTTGTCTAACCCTTTGATTCTTTAGTTTTTTATTTTGCATGTACTTTGATGTCTAATCTGCTCTGTCTGTCTTATTGTGGTGTTTTATTCTATGTTGGTTCTTTTCTGGGTATGGGACTTGAAATCAGTGCTTCTTTAGTTGATTTTGGACACAAACCTGTTTCATTATTTGTGATATAATATTTTCCTCCATTATTTACGAGTAAGTTGTTGGGGATATTTATTTTCTTGTGTTGTAGTTTTCTGCTCTTCTTGGCAATGAATATATATGGTTAAGCTAACTGATAAGCCTTTGTTTCTCCTAGAAGTCAGAGTTACATAGTTAATCACTCGAGATCCTTATCAACAAGAAATATACAATTTGCATCATTCTTTATTGAGGAACAAAGAATGAGAAATAGGCACGTAATTGTAATACTTCTTTAATGATTTAATTGTGAGCTTGAAAAATCTTGAGTAAGGTCTTGTTTATAATACCCTCCACCATATGATATTTATGATTTTTGCTTTTGTGTTGATGGCATTTGCTGAACACCCTCCACCATAATATTTTGAATCTGTCATTTTTGATGGTGAATGCTTGATACTCTATTTGCGGTGCATCTCACTACTGATTTCAATTGATCGCATAGTATTTTGAAGGATTTGTGGATTGGTTTAGTCGAGTTTGATGAAATGGCGTAACCTATTACTAACTTCTGTTTTATCAAAATCTTTGCTGGTCAAATTGTCCCTTTGCTTGGTCAGTTAGGGAAGTGTGGATTACATTCTTGTTGTTTATTTCTTTTTTCTCGGAGTTGATTGAATTACAACTAGTATAATTAATATTTTTGCATATTTGTAATACATCCTTGTTTATAGTCCATGTAACATGGTCCATTTGTAGATATTGTGGCAACTAAGGGTTGAATATTGACTCCAATGATTTTAGTCGTGGGGGATTAAGCTTCTTGTCTAGTGGGTGTAGGGTAACTTTATGGTTTATTTCTGCTATGAGCGTAAGAAAATAAAAAAATAACTCTAGCTATGTGAAATTTTATTTCTTGCTGCATTTATTTTGTGCCTAGCTACTTCGTGACACATTTTATACAACGACCTTGACACAAGAGTACCTAAGCATTGAATGAGAGTGTGATAACATTACTTTTATGAATTGCTTGTCTTAGAGTGTGTCACATTGTCTAGAAAGTTAAGAAAAATGCTTATGTGCTGAAGTTATGATAAATCGCATAAATAGCATGTAGCACACAAGTAATAATGTTGTACACTAGTAACATGTCCGAAGATGGACAACTTGTAGAAAATAATTACCTTATTGTTGAGGAATACCATTTTCTTTTTCTGTTTTTTATTTCATTAAAGTAATTTGATAAGGGTGGATCTACTCGATTGACTATATTATATAGAGATGTTAATTGTTTTAACATAAACTTTGCTTGGTCATATTGTCCTTCGCACTCTTATTAAATGTGTTTCATAATCATCTACAATAATGTTATCTTGGACACCTTTTGACATTATATTATGAGAAATGTCAAAGTGATCATGTATTTTTTTCCCTTCATAACAGGAACAAGGCTCTCAAATATTACAAATGTCGTCGACCAAGGAGTTTGAAGGCGCTTAGTGTTTTATTTTCTAGACATTATTATATGCGTACAATGACAATATGAACAATAAAGTATTGTATAGTATTTTATTAACTTTTTAGTAATGGAAGTATTTATAATATTTAGCTTGAGAAATATTTTTGGTGTTTGTCGAATAATATGGATGCTTTTGGTGTTGTAGGCAATTAATAGAAATCTATTTGTGTATTGGTTTTCGGAAGTTAGGTCGCATCTGAAATCTATTAGAAATTTTGGCTATTGTAGTTTGAAAGAAAAAGTGGTTTCAGTGGCGACTGAAGCTTGTCACAAATGCTATTAGTTTTTGTAGCGACTAAGATCGCCACTATACATCAAGAATTGTGGCGACTAAAGATGCTACTGGAAGGTATAATGTTTTAGTGGTAACTTTAGTCGCCACCAAAGGTTATTCTTCTAACATCTCTTTTTGTGAAACTCTTTTGTAGCATATTTATTTAGTTTTAGTGGCGGGTAAAGTCGCTACAAATATGTCCCATTTAGTTACGGTTGTTGAAATACTTGAACATTTAGTTACGGTTGTTGTTGCAACAACCTTGTAGTCGCCACTAAAGGTATTTTGTGGCTACTTTTGGGGCATTTGTAGCGACTTAAGTCGCCACAATAAGACAGATTTCTTGTAGTGCTAAATGGCTATAGAACACTTCTTACTTGGTTTGCTGCTATGCAGAAGGTCAGTGCCCACTAAACCTTCCTTTACTTTTGAATTAGTCATGTGGATCTGTGTTCATCGTTTTTCCATCGTTTATGTTAGTTATTGATGACATGAAATTGTGTTTGTTATGACCAGTCTTTGCATGCTATTTCCATTATTAACATAGGAATTTTTTGATTGAAATATACTATATTGATACTGTTATTGAATCTGCGTAATTGATAATTATCTTTCATGATTCAATTAGTAAAAATAATTCTAAACTAAGTAATATTTTTGTCATCAACCTTACTAAACTTTTGTGATTAAGTTAAGATTAATTTTTGTACATAATTTACCTCTATTAGTTGAACAATGATATTAGGTCAACTGAAATCATGCTCTTAAACTCTTCTTTATGTTTCTGTATCTCTAGATTATTTGACCCTCTTACTTGTGGCATTATGTTGGTCTTATAAGTGGATTCCCTGTATTTTATGCCTTGTAGCCTGTCTACTTTCGTAGTCTCAGCTGATAAAATATGATAACCTGCTAGTTCTGCATGTCCAGCAATCTGTGTATAGCTGTTATTCTTGGACTCTGTTAAGGCTTTATTAAATCCCCTATTAACAATGTTGTATGCAATATGTTAGCTAGGTAACTAGTTCTAAAATGAGACCCTTAAGCTCGTCTTGAGAACACTGTTAACTTTTTAACACCAAACCATCTTCATGTTTGTGCTATGATATTTTGCCTTAGTTCTAGGAACATGATTGTGCCATTTATGATTTGTCTGGACTTTAGTCAGTGCCCTGTCCATGCTATTATAATAGAATGATTTGTGTATGCTTCTTATGATAATTGGAAACAATAGAGATCATGCAATGAACTCTGTCAGTATGTTAGAAGATCTGAATGTGATTAATCTCTGCAATGAATGCCATTTCCTGATTGTTTGAGCCCTGCTATATGAAGCTCTTTGTTGTCTTGACTCTCCTTAGTTTCTACACCTTAATTCACACTTGTTGTATTAGTACTACTGTGCCCATAGGGTATTTCATGACAGTAGCTTGAAGAAGTTTATCCTTGCATCTTTGTGCTCACATGTATAGTCCTAATCTTTCGATGGTAATAAAATAGTTTGAGTAAGTGATTCTACATAAGAGACAGACCTTGATGAGATGTTCTTGTTGAATGATTTTGACTGTTAAGCTGAGCCATGATGCTGTAAAAATCTATACATAGACTCATAAGCTAAGTGTTGTTAGTGAATTTCTTTACCTATCCAAGTGTTAGTGTACTGTAACTTATTAGCCTAATTGTTAAGATGATGAGGTCTTAGTGAGATGTATATCTGTTCTTAGCTCTGTTGGTGTCTTAGAAGTACTTGAGACCTATTCATATAATCTGAACTTGCCTGGAAGAATTGTGGAACAGTTGATCTACAGTGAAGCCAATAGAACAATGCTTACCTCTATGTAACACTTCTAGGTCTAAAATCCATGAGAAATGAAACATGTTTACTATTTAAACTTTGTTTCCTGTTTGACTATGTCTCATGTCTACTTGTATATCCCATACTATGACCCTATTATGTCAGTATTGTGCCCTTAACTTGTAACTAGCCAACCAGTTATTTCGGGTATTTACGCTCCTTTCTACTATTTAAAGTCTTGAATAGCTTCATACGATGTACTATGACTTGTGTGAATTATCGGTTTTGGTTTTCAAGTATTTCAGAGTTAGTTTGGAAGAATGAAATTCAAGGTTCAAAGCTTAAGTTGAAAAGGTTTACCGGATGTTGACTTACATATAAACGACACCGGAATAGAGTTTTGATGATTTCAATAACTCCGTATGGTAATTTTGGACTTAGGAGTGTGTCCGTAAAATTATTTGAAAGTTTGACCGGGGAGTTGACTTTTTGATATCGAGATCAGAATCCAATTCTAGAAATTGAAACAGTTTCGTTATGTCATTTATGACTTGTGTACAAAATTTGAGATCAATCGGACTTGATTTGATAGGTTTCAGCATTGAATGTAGAAGTCAGAAATTTTTAGTTTTCATTAGGCTTAAATTGGAGTGCGATTTGTGTTTTTGATGTTGTTTGATGTGATTTGAGGGCTCGACTAAGTTCGTATCGTGTTTTAGGACTTGTTAGTACATTCGGACGGGGTCCCGAGTAGCTCGGGTGTTTTTTCTCGTGGGGTGAGTTTTGAGCGAGTCTGGGCATTTCGGCACTCTGATGTTGTTCTGGAACTTTTGAAGTGCGGGGGAACATTTTGGAGTGCTGAGGCAAAGTAAAAGTGCGGACCGCAGAGGAAAAGTGCGGACTGCAGAAGAAATGTGCGGAACGTAGAATTCCTCTCGCGGCCGCAGAAAGGAGATTCTGTAGGTTCGATGGTCCGATTTCGGAAGCTTATATCTTTTAGTCTACAAGGAATTTGGAGATGATTTAGAAACGAAAGTTGTAGCCCTTTGGGTCTAGTTTCCAGAAAGGTATACGATTAATCATTTGGACATATGTAGAGAAAGTTATGGCCAATTTACCGAATCATGGTAGTGCAGAGATGCTGAAGTGCGGTCGCACAATTTGAATTGCGGCCGCAGAACCTGCGATGTGCGGCCGCACAAAAACATGTGCGGTCAGCACAATGGGAGGTCAGATTGTTGTACTTTATAAATGAGGGTTAGAGTACTATTTCATATTTTGATTTTGGGAGCTCAGTTTGTGGCGATTTTTCGTGGGATTTTCAAGAAATTTATCAGGGTAAGTGATTCTAACTCGGATTAGATTAACATATGTGAATATATCATTGTTTTCATCATTTAATCAGTATTTTAAGATAGAAATTTGGGAAAAATTATAGAAATTTCATAAAATGAATTTTTGGGATTTGAATACCGATTTGAAGTCGGATTTGAGTGAAATTAGTGTGGTTGAACTCATAATTGAATGGGTTGTCGAATTTTATGAGTTTTATCGGATTCCGAGATGTGGGCCCTAGTGTCAATTTTTCGAGCGGAGTTGGAAATTTTCATAAATTATTAATTCGTAAGCATTAGAGTAAATTGTGATTTATTTTGCACGTTATTTGAATAGATACAGATCGTTTGGCTTGAATTGAGGAGACATGAAGGCGTATGGAGGTTGATACACGTGAAATGGAATTTTTGGAGTATTGTTTATCTGTCTCAGCATTGGATTCAGCTTGTTCGAGGTAAGTAACATCTCTAATCTTGGAGCTGAGGGTATGAACCCTGATTACATGTGTTATGTGAATTGTTTGGAGGTGACGCACATGCTAGGTGACGGGCGTGTGGGCGTGCACCGTAAAAATTGAGACTCGGTTGATTCTGTAGAGCTGTATAGTAAATTAACTTTATTTTTCCATGTATTTTATGTGTTAGAGAAACTGAGCTGTGACTCATATTAGAAATCATACTTAGGCAAATGTTGCTATTATTGGGACCCACTGAGGTCATTTCTATTGTCGAATTATATGTTTAAACTGTAATTTCATACTCAGTCATATTCATTCATTGCATATCATATCTTAGACTCTGTTATTATTTATTGATACATCATATCATTATTTTGTGCTAGTTTCATAACTTTGTGAGGCCGAGAGTTTGGACAGAATGATGACTGAGTGAGGTCGAGGGCCTGATTGTGAGGATAATTATGGGATCGGGTTGCACACCGCAGCAGGCCAGATTGGCTTATTATAGCACGTGAGTTATCCGTGCAGCACATGAGTTATCCGTGTGGATTCAGATATTGTTATTATAGCACGTGAGTTATCCGTGTAATACGTGAGTTATCCGTGTGGATCCAGATATTGATATTATAGCACGCAAGTTGTCCGTGTAGCGCTTGGGCTGAAGGAGCCCCTCCGGAGTCTCTACACACTCCCAGTGAGCGTAGGTACCTACTGAGTGCGAGTGCCGAGTGCCGAGCGATTGGGAGGATTGAGTGACTGTGAGGAATGAGTGACTAGGAGGACTGAGTGAATTGATACTCTGAGAGTATGCATATGATTTTATCACTGAATTGCATCACATTTGACATGCACACTTGATATACAAGTATAGAGATGCATTTTTCCTCATGTTGTACGGTATCATGTCATTCATGACTTCTCATACATATTGACATGTAGGCATAAAGATGTATTTTCTCATACCATTTGAAAATGAAACATTTACTTATTGAAAGTTTTGAGAAAAATCATAGATCTCAGACTTACTCATATTTCGGTGACTTTCGGCAAAAGATTTGAGTTTTACTGTTATACTTAAAAAAGAAAATATTTATTTTTTCAGAACTGTATACGAGTTGAGCATTTTATTATTGAGTTATTACTAGTGCTGCTTTAAATTGTATTGTTATGAGATGTTATTGGTCATGGGTGTGGACTCTGACCTTAGTATAAGGTCGTCACTACTTTCAACCTAAGGTTAGGTTTGTTACTTATTGAGTACATGGGGTCAGTTGTACTCATACTACAGTTCTGTACCTTGCGTGCAAATATTGGATGCTGATGTTGCTGTGATCGACGGGAGCTGGATTTGAAGATGTACCTGCATTCCGGTTGTAGTTGCCTCTTGTTCATGGTAGCCTTAGATTTATAAAAAATCTGTTTATGTGTTGTTCGAATAGATGATGTATTTATTTCATACCAGCTTTGTAAATTCTAATCTTAGAAGCTCATGATTTATACTACCAGTCATTGAGAATTTATTTGTATAAAAGCGGTGTATTATCATTTCTGATCTTGATAAATCTCATTAAGTTGGATAGTGGTTAATTGGCTTACTTGACGGGTTGGGTTAGGTGCCATCATGACTAGGTGAATTTTGGGTCGTGACATAACTGCTTCTGTGTTTTGATAATGAACCAACAACATCCCTTTTGTTCACAGCTGTTGAATCTTTGTGTGTTGAACTTCCAAAAGATTTACCTAGTGTATGTATCTTAGTAGTATAAAATTACTGTGTTTATTATATATACATGATTAAACCTTTGAGGAAGATTAAAAGTAGATGGTTAATGATATTTGGATGTGAAAACTTGCTTTGGTTATGATCCCTCTCCTTGACATAAGCACTACTCGGGGTTCGTGAGACCCTCGTGAACTCTGAAGTGCCAAGGGCTCAAAGGGAAATCATATCCATAAATGAGGATTTATACCAATCCTTTAATCATTAACTCCTATTAATCCTCATAGGATTACCATAAATGAAATATGTCCCATTGCACTCTTTAGTACTTTATTATTATTTGCCATAATTTATGTCTTATTTCATTTGATATACACTAATGATCCACTTTATTATTTTGTGCATGTTTCGACTTGGCCTACTTAGTTCCATTGGGAACTCAGGCCCAAAGTCCAATCCATCCCACTCTCCTGTCGCGCATAGGAGTCTACTGCTTAGCCTAACAGCTAATGGGCCTGGTTAAGCTTACCAAGCCCAAATCACCAAGAGTCCAGCCTCTCTCTCTCATTTATTTTTAACTTTGTTCGCTGTTATTTGTTATCTTGTATATATGTATCCCTGAATGACTAACTTCGTTATTGGATATCTTTGATATTTTGATCTTTTTTAGGGAAGTAGGCAAACCAAGGCCCATAGGTAAAATCAAAGTAGAAATTCTGCTCATTTTAGATCTATTAATATTTAATCACTAATTAATTTTCAAACTTATCTTTTCGATAATGAAAGGCTTTATCTTGTTATCACTTATAATTTTCAATAAGTTTGGATTTTAACAGATCTCAATAGCAACACGAAATCTCTTTGAAAATTAGAACTGCGAAAAAGAATAATTGCAAAATTATTTCACGAAATAGAAAACCAACCAAACAGAACCGATATTTATAAACAGGTAGACCTCAACAAGTTTCGAAAACGCAAGGTCTCTTCAATTGATTTTCAAGTAAAGTATTCCAACTTAAGGTATATTTTTAAATAGTCCCTCACTTTACTAAGTTTCAAATAGATAATTATCTTTCTAAAACACTCAACTTTCTTTTAAACAAGGCTTCTTTATAAGATTTTAAGGCATTACCTAGTTTTTCAACTTCATAAGTATATACATTTCAAGGATGATTTTTATTATAAAATCCAAAAACTTATAAACTTCTTTTCAACGTACATACACGACCCTTTTCTTAAATAGTGAACTTTAGACTTAGAATATTTTTATAGACTTTAAGCACCTGATTAAGCAGAATATAGATACTTCTTTCCTCGAACCTAGCCTAAACCTAAGGAGATACCTCAGGTAGATTTTGAAGGGTGTCTAACACCTTCCCTTTAGAATAACTAAAACCCTTACCCAAATCTTACTGATTAGCATACCATTAGGATAATGATCCTATAAACCCATAAATACCCTAATATACCTTAACATATTAGGTGACAACTCTCTTCTATCAACTTCAGATGAATCATTAGTTGTATTTTGTTTTGACTAGTGCAAAATAAGGTGCAACACAACCATATGCGTAAGTCGTAATACCTCATATGAAGCTACTCAACATTTCAAATCGTTGAATAGAAATGCTAAAGCTCAAAATGACCGATCAGGTCGCTACAATACCTTAACCTTGTGCTAATCTTTGCTTTATTTCAACCCAACATGTCAACATGTTTCTTGGCATATCCTTCTCCAGTAACAAAAATGTCTTCAGTGTTTGTCACCTCCAAACCAAGAAAGTGATGTAGTTCTCCCAACTTCTTAATATCAAATCTGTTTTCAAGCTCTTTTTGAAGCCTTGCAACTTTATTTTTATTTTTGTCCTTTTATAGTCATATCATCCATGTACAAATGAACAACCATATGCAAGTCTCTTTGTTTCATAAAAAATAAGCGAGAATCTAAATGTGATGCATCATGACCACAAAAATATAGATATTGAGCAATTATTTCATACCATGTTCATGGAGCCTGTTTGAGTCAATAAAGGGCTTTCTAAAGTTTGCAGATATAATCAAGATGTAAGTTAGAGGCATATATGGGTAGTTGCTCCATATAAAAATCTATGTCACGCTCTTCATATAAGAAATCATTCTTCACATCAAGTTGCCATAACTTTCAATCATGCAAGGCTGCCAAGGCTAGCACAACTCGGACTAAAATCATCTCAGCCACTGGACTAAAGGTTTATTCATAATCTTCGTCATACTTTTGAGAAAACCCTTGAGCAACCAAGCTTTCTTTATATCTATCTATGCTACCATCTGCTCTTCTTTTGATTTTCTAAACCCATTTATAAGAAATAAGTTGTACATACTTCAACTTTGATATAAGGATCCAAGTTTGATTTATCATTAGAGCCTCCATTTCGTCACACATAGCAAGCTCCCACTTATTGACTCCTTTAGCTTCTTTGAAGGAGGAAGGTTCTTCATCATCAATTCGGTCCTGCAAAGAAACAGGAATACATACTGACCAAATTTTCATATCTGAAGCGAGAGGGCTTAATAATAGTTCTTTTTGGCCTTCCCAAAATTGCTGAGTTTCATGTCATTGAGGTCCAGGGAGACTTCATTGAATATGACATTCTCGAGAAAAACAAAGAGATGAGTTTTGGAGTCCACGCACTTCCGGCCCGTTTTTCTTTCATCATATCCAATGATTATTTGATGAAATTTGTGTTGGTTGGGTGTGGATGGTTGGACATGCATGTGATTTTGGACGTATAAATTATTTAAGGATAATAGTGGAATAAATTATTGGCAAATGGTGGCAGTTGGATAAACAATTAGGAGTTGTAGAGATGTATGCCTACTAGGTATTTGATAAAATATCTAAATAGCCTAAATTATAAAATTTGTCACTAATATTGGTCCTATTTGATGTTATTCTTGTAGATTTAATGTGTTTAGTGTAGTGGATCATCGTAGTATCATTAAAGGGGCAAATTTGAGGTATGTTGGCAAAACTCCTACAGAATCGGAATCCATGAGTTCTTTGTAAATTCCAAATATGGGTTGCTCAAGCCCCTATCTTATTGTTTTGAATTGCCTCTACCAATTGGTTTATCCTAATTCTTATGTACTCAAGTCATGTTCTAATTGTCGTATCATGTAACTCTCCATTGGGAAAATGTTTCAATTACGGTTGTTGTATCTAATGCTTATGACTTGAATCCATATTTTAATTGCAAATCATTGCACTCTTTTGGGAAGACGAATTCAATGTGTTTAAGACTCTTATTGCTCATGTATTTAAAGTCATTGTTTCTAAATGTTCTTTATGTTGAGGACTTATGATGACCCTTGAAATTAAAAGAATGAAAGCATGAAATGTAAAATGCGGCCATCGTGCCAGGAATGATGATTTACATGTGTTTCCAATAATGCCAATGAAATGAAAGGAAGTACTAAAGGCTATGAATCAATATAATTATTTTATATGGCATATGTTTTTGGGAGTATCGTTAGATCGCCGAAGAAGGCTGAATTATAAATTTTCAAGCCTAAAACTACACGTTTCGGTGTAGGAGTTGATTGAGGGGTGAATTTTTATTATATTATATTGAGATTATTCCCCTTAATTGGGATGAGTTGATAGCTAGCGAGGACATATTGACCCACATGGCATTGTGGTAAGACAGCCTAGCCGATCGGGTGAAGATTGGATGCCATGCCTCGCACATGGCGGTATTGTATTTTTATGTCAACCCACATACATTGGGGTGTGATGGCTTAGTCGATCTGGCAGAGATCGGAATCTATACCATGGGAATAGTGGTGTGTCGGTGCTAAGGATCTCCCAACCTAAAAATGAAAATGTTCACTTGAAGCTTTATTTGTTTTAATTTGGCATTTAAATATGATTGATTTACTTACTGTTTTCCATGTTTCTCATCCTTTTATCCTGGCATTCAATTCCATGAGTGGGTATTTAGCTTTACATACTAGTATTATTCCATATGTACTAACGTCCCTTTTGCCGAGGCGCTATATCTTTAATGGATGCATGTGGTTCCTCAGCAGGTGGCAGTAATCATTGATAGCATCATACCCTCTTCTCAGTGTATTTTGGTGAGCCCTATTCTATACCAGGGCCCATATTTTATATTTGTATTCATGTACGTTACTTTTGAGGTATAGCCGGCGCCTATCACCGGCACTTCCATATTTGCACTCATGTTCACTTAGACGCTCCGCAGACATATTGTGAGTTGTACTTTGATTTGGGAAAAATAAAATAGAAATGTTGTAGTTGTTGGACATGTTTCCACTTTCAAACTATGGACTTGTAATATTTTGGTAATTATAAATGAAGCTCCTGCAAGTAATGAAAATTGGCACTTCACATTGTATCCTCTCATGTCTATCTCTTGTTATTGATTCTCAAAATATTCATGGGTAAGGTTGGATAGTAGGATCGAGTAGGCTTGCTCGACTGGGGTATTTCGGTTGAGCGACGATCCCGCTCTCCAAGGATGGGGCGTGACATAAATACCAAGGTTGTGGATCCTAAGTGGGTGTAATGTTAATGGATGTTTACCATTGAATATATAGATTTATATTCATTTCTTATGCTTCATTTATAGTTGATGGTTACAAACATTAACTATTGCCAATTTACTTTATCTTTCAGTTGGAAAAGTGGGTTAGGGTTTGGTAGAATTGAATAGCAAGAACTCAAGGCTTTAAACCTTGTTTTATAGAACCGCTTAGGAATAAGTGGCTTCTACTTGGCATAAATTGATTGCTCTTAATTGTAACTCTTTTATATTTGAGAAAATCATAAAGAGGAAATGCTACTTAAATATTGGAGAATATTGGGTAGTCATTGAGGAATCATTTCATTTCAAAGGACCCCCCATTAAAAATATTTTATACTAACACCGATAGAATTACATTCCATAGAAAAGGACACAACCTTGATTTATTAATCCAATTAATCAATTCTCTTAACAAAATATTTTCTCTTAACAATTCACAATTACCAAACTCTTTCCAAACTAACGGAGTAGAATTACGGCTTTAGTCAAGTGACACTCTATTCAAGTAACCTTTTCACGCCTATTCCCTGTGGGATTCAGCCCCAACCTAGTTGGCTTATTATATTTGACATCGATCGCCTTACACCATTTATATAGGTGTAATTTGAGCGTATCAAATTTTAGCGCCATTGTCGGGAAATAATTTGGCGCATTTAGGTTGTTTGAGAAGTAAACGTACGTGCTTTGGTCCAAACTTGTGAATATTTGTGTAGTTATTTTCTTATCTTTCTTAATTTTATTTTATTTATCTTGTTTATTTTCTTGTTCATTTTCTGAGTTTTTGAGAAACGACATCATGTAACGAAAATTGATCGGATGGTGGCTTTTCATACTTTGATGACTCTTCTTCTTATTTTAGAGGACCACACTCATGGAGAATTATTTAAATTCTTCCAGGGTCGGATTGTGCGCACAATCTCAAATCCATGAGTGGAGTATATGTGATAGGTGTGGTGGTCATTTGGAAAATTATTCTTGTTTGTTCGTCCCTTCCCCGAACCCCCACTATGACGATATTATTTTTGGTTTTGACATTTATGGGGAATTGGAAGAGGAAAAAAAAGAGCATGGGAAGAGCGGAGAGTTCAAACTCATGATGAAGTTCCTACATGAAGAAGGAAACAAAGAGCAAAAAGCCTAAGAGGAGATTTTGGAAAATAGTCTCCAAATTGGGTTGGAGCTTGAATCAGGAATTGAACATCCGCCAACCGAATCCATGCTTATTGGTGATGCCGAGAAAAAATAGAATTAGAGTCAATCGGCATAATTGAGCATATGGTTGAACTTGACTCTAGTTCGGGGGAAAAAGAGGATGTCAAAATGCGGAGAAAGTTGCAAGTTGGGAGGTTATTATCTCATTCTATGCATTTTTTAACTTTGAATTTTCATGGTGATATTGGAATTGAGCCATGTGAATCCGTATGGAAGAGCAAAGAAGAAAGACAAGAGACATACATCATGCAATTTAAAAGTTCAAAACGATAAAGTGACATTCCTCAAAAGAGAGCCAAGAAATACAAAATGAAGAAAACGATGTTTGGCATGATCATCTACTTACCACCCCCGGCCGCTCGTGGTCACAAACTTGAGACCAAGTTAGGTGCCCAATGCATATCCTCCAACTGGAGAGAAAAGTGATAAAGTTGATTTTCATCGTGCCACGACGTTAAATGTGGTGCTTGGTGGGAGGCAACCCATTGTTTTCAAATATTTTTGTTAGATTTTTATTTTTGTAGGTTTTTTTGTTTTTGTTAAGCATTTTATTGTGTGTGTGTGTCTTAGAGTGCAGGAAAAGTGAAGAAATATTAGCTGAGCTTCAGTTGCTTTTTTGCGGCCAAAAATGCAACCGCATAATCATTACACAGACTGCATATTGGTTGCGAAAATAGTCAGAAATGTTTAAAAAAAACTCGCTTACAAATGTGGTTGAAGGTCAATTTTATGGACCGCATAACGGTTATGCGACCGTATATGCGATCGCACATTGGTCAAGCACACACCCATCATTTTGTACAAATATTTTAGTCGTTTTTAAAATTTTAATTTTTAGAATAGTTTATTATACTGTTTTTGACTAATCTGCGAAGTTTTAGAACTTTTGGAGTTGATTTGAGTAGGTAGGAGTGCCTGGATAGCCATAAACCAGTAGTTGCTAAAAATTGCAGAGGCAATGCTTCGTGTTCGCGATGCCTCTTCGCGATCGCGAAGAGTAAAATTTTTTAAGCCTTTTCGTTCGCGATCCCTTCTTCGCATTCGCGACTATTTTGAAAACTTTAACTCTTCGCGAAGGCAATATATTCCTCACGAACATGACCCGTGAGGTAATTTTAAAACATTAAAATACTGAAAATCAGTCACTCACTCCCTCTTGCTCAAGAACCGTTTCCAACCCCCCCCCCCCCCCCCCCAAGATCATCTCAAATTACCAATAATTTTCAACTCCCTTGCAATTTTCCCTCACCATTTTCAAAGTATGTGGCTTTCTCCCTTGTTTCTTTACTGCTTCTTCTTGTTCTTGTTGTGGAATAATTGAAGAGCAACCTTGTTCTTGTGTTTTAGGGATTAAAATTTTAATTTTTGAAGTGAAACCTATGTGTGAAATTATGCTTGATTGCTGAGTGAGGTTGGTTGAGGGTGAGTGTTTGTTATTGAAAAACTATGGGCAAGATGTGTGCTAAAAAGATCTGAAAATAACAACAAGATTTTAGTACACACAAACCGTTTGAGAAAATGCTTGAAAGAAACAAATGTCTGGGAGACGAAGATCACCTTTACAAACACGGTGGTCTATTCGCGAACGCGAAGGGAAATTCCTGGGGAAAAAAGTTTGCTCTTCGAGAATGCGACGGTCTGATGTAATTCTTCAAGTTAACAAAGAACCAACTGACCAGGATCAAGATCTTGAAACGAAAACGTAGTTTGTGGGTTGATTTCAAGAAATAACGTGTCTCAAGTTTTAGGACTCAAAATCTGATGATTCAAAAATGAGGTGAAAGTCGACGATCTGAACTATAAGAAAGATTATTTACTCATTCAAAATAAGTAAATATTGATGTTGCACCAATTCAATTAAAGTTATGATTCTATGATATCAAAAGAATGAATTTAGATCAAGAAACGTATTCTTGAAAGATCAAGCATACCTTTACCGTCTACAACCATGGAATAAGCTGCCTCTGAGAAACTTCTTAGTTAGAGTGCTAGAATATCCATATCCGGTCCCAACTGCACTACTCAAATGACTGACACCTTCCTCATACACGATCATCCCATAATAAATACTTCCATAATTCGTTCGTGCCATATAGAAAAATCTGAACATCAGCGGTCGATCAATAATGCGATTACCGTAATACTAGTGAGCATGCGCATGTCACGACCCGAAATTTCCCACCGACGGGACCGTGATGGCGCCTAACATTTCACTTGCTAGGCAAGCCAACGTTAGAGAATCATTAAACCAATTCCTTATTTCCATTCAGTAATTAATAATAATTAACTAAGATGAAATATAATAAGTGCGAAATTTCATAAAATTGTATTAATTACTACCACCAGGATCTGGAGTCATAATTCACGAGCATTCTAGAATTTACTACAAGTAATAGTCTGGAAGAAATATAACTGTTTGAATGAAAGAAAACAACAGTGAAATAAAAAGTAGACAGGGACTTCAAGGTCTGTGAATGTCGACAGATCTATCTTGAGTCTCCAGACAGCGGACCAATAGCAAAATCTCGATCAACCTGAGCCGGTATCAAAGTCTGCACAGAAAGTGCAGAGTGCAGTATCAGTACAACTGACCCCATGTACTGGTAAGTGTCGAGCCTAACCTCGACGAAGTAGTGATGAGGATAAGGCAAGGCACCTACAAATCAACCTGTACAATTTAACGGTGTATATACAAATAACCTAAATGAAGAACTAAACAGAAAATGTCGGGAAAGAAACATACTGAGGGGAATACGAGATAAAGAACTGCAACAGAATGATAACCGGAGCAGTCAATATACCATGAATCAATAGGAATATTGAAAACAGTAAAGAAAAAATGCACGGCATCACCCTTCATGCTTTTACTCTCAATCTCAGCATAAAATCAATAGAAACGGCACGACATCACCCTTCGTGCATTAACTCTCATATCATGGCACGACATCATCCTTCGTGCTTTTACACTCACAATATGGCACGACATCACCCTTCGTGCTCTTACACTCACAATATGGCACGGCATCACCCTTCGTGCATTAACACTCATAATATGGCACGGCATCACCCTTCGTGCATTAACACTCACAATATGGCACGGCATCACCCTTCGTGCATTAACACTCTCCCTTACCATAATGCAATGCATAAATAATAATAGGGAGATAGAATAACAAGTACAAACCTTACTTCAACATTTGGTTCCACAATATAAATCTCAACTTTTAAATAAATACTCGATTTCCAACAGAAAATCTGTAAACATGATAATGACGATCAATTTAACAACACTAGTGTAAACATGTAGCAATTAGGCATAGGAAGAGACAATATAAGAAAATGGAAGAAACGTGGAAAAATAGGTAAATTGGCGGCGCATAAGTACTCGTCACCTCACATATACGCCGCTCACATCAATTTCACTTAGCAAATAATCTAAGGTTCCTAATTTCCTCAAGTCAGGGTTAGACACAACACTTACCTCGCTCCGAAGGCCACTTTATTCTCAATCACAGCTTTTCCTTTGGAATTCACCTCAAAATCACTCGTACCTATTCAAAAATGACTCAATAATATCAAACATTGCTAAAGGAATCAAGTTTAATGAAAAATTACAGATTTCCCAAATTTTCCTCCAAAAAGTCAAAAAATCAACCCCGGGCCCGCTTGGTCAAAACCCGAAGTTCGGACCAAAATTCATTTACCCATTCACCCCCGAGCCCGAATGTATAATTGGTTTTGGAATCCAACCTCAAATTGAGGTCTAAATCCCCAAATTTCCGAAATTCCTAGTTTCTACCCGAAACACCTAATTCTACCATGAAAACCTTAGATTTTAGGTTGAAATCTTGTAAAATGTAGTGAAAGATTGAAAGAAACCAGTTTAGAATCACTTACCTATGATTTGGGAAAGAAATGGTCTTTGAAAAAATTGCCTCTTGTGTTTTAGGTCTTGAAAATTTGGGAAATGAATGAAAATTCCTGTCCAAAAGTCATTTTGATCAGCTGCAGATGTCGCATTTGCGACCTGAGCTTCGCAAATGCGAAGGAGTCATCGCAAATGCGAACCTTGAATCTTCGCAAATGTGACTAAATGATCGCATTTGCGATCACTGCCCTTCCCCGACTCCCTTCGCAAATGCGAAAGAAAACTTGCAAATGCAAAAACTATTGGTCCAGCTTCTCTTCGCATTTGCGATGAGAAGCTCTCAAATGCGAACCTCTCAGAGGTCGCAATTGCAATGCCTGATCTCGCAAATGCGAGATCAGAGGCCTGCATTAATATCAGATGCACCCGCAGTGTTTTCCAAGCCAAATCTCACTCCGTAGCCTATCCGAAACTCACCCGAGCCCTCGGGGCTCTAAACCAAAGGTGCACACCAGTCTAAAAATATCATACAAACTTGCTCGCATGATCAAATTTCCTAAATAACACTTAAAACTACGAATTTAGCACCAAATCAAATGAAATTCTCAAGAACACTTTAAAATTCATATCTTCTCAACTGGATGTCCGAATCACGTCAAATCAACTCCGTTTCTCACCAAATTTCACAGACAAGTCTTAAATATCATAATGAACCTATACCGGACTCCGAAACCAAAATACGGACCCGATACTAACAATACAAAATATCAATCAATTCTTAAAAATAATTAATTTTCTGACTTTTAATTTTCATTAAAAATTCATAACTTGAGCTAGGGACCTCCGAATTCGATTCAGGGCATACGCCCAGGTCCCATAATTCGATACCCACTGGGACCGTCAAAACACGGATCCAGGATCGTTTACCAAAACATATTGACCGAAGTCAACTAAAATTAACTTTTAAGGCATAAATTCTTATTTTCATCAATATTTAACATAAAAGCTTTCCGGAAACCTGCCTGGACTGCGCAAGCAAATCGAGGAGGGTAAAAATGAGATTTTTAAGGCTTAAGAGCGCAGATTTGGTCATCACATTCTCCACCTCTAAAACAATCGTTCGTCCTCGAATGGACATAGAAAAGTACCTGGTCTGGTGAAAAGGTGGGGATATCTACTCCGTATATCGGACTCGGACTCCCAAGTAGCTGCCTCAATAGGCTGACCTCTTCACGACACTCGAACTGAAGGGTAACTCTTTGATCTCAACTGGCGAACTTGCCGAGCTAGAATTGCCACCGGCTCCTCCTCGTAAGTCAAATCCTTGTCCAACTGGACAGAGCTGAAATTTAACACGTGGGACGGGTCACCATGATATTTCCGGAGCATAGACACATGGAATACCGGATGAACTGAAGATAACCCTGGAGGCAACGCAAGTCTATAAGCTACCTCCCCCACTCTCTCGAGGATCTCAAATGGCCCGATATACCTAGGGCTCAACTTGCCCTTCTTCCCAAATCTCATAACACCCTTCATGGGCGATACCCGAAGCAATATTCTTTCTCCAACCATGAATGCAATATCACGAACTCTACGATTGGCATAACTCTTTTGCCTAGACTGAGCTGTGCAAAGTCAATCCTGAATAATCTTGACCTTATCCAAGGCATCTTGTACCAAATCGGTACCCAATAACCAAGCCTCTCCCGGTTCAAACCAGCCAACTGGTGAACGGCATCGCCTTCCGTATAATGCCTCATATGGAGCCATCTGAATGCTCGACTGGTAGCTGTTATTGTAGGCAAACTCCGCTAACGGCAAGAACTGATCCCAAGAACCTCCAAAGTCAATAACACAGGCGCGGAGCATATACTCCAAGATTTGAATAGTACGCTCGGACTGCCCGTCCGTTTGAGGATGGAATGCTGTGCTCAACTCAACCCGCATACCCAACTCATGCTGTACTGCCCTCCAAAAGTGCGAGGTAAACTGCGTACCTCGATCTGAAATAATAGACACGGGCACCCCGTGAAGGCGGACAATCTCACGAATGTAAATTTCAGCTAACCTTTCTGAAGAATAGTAGCTGCCACTTGAATGAAATGTGCTGACTTGGTCAAGCTGTCCACAATGACCCCAAACTGCATCAAATTTTCTCTGAGTCCGTGGGAGTCCAACAACAAAATCCATAGTGATACGCTCCCATTTCCATTCAGAAATTTCTAACTTCTGAAGCAACCTACCAGGTCTCTGATGCTCGTACTTAACTTGCTGACAATTCAGATACCGAGCTACATATGCAACTATATCCTTTTTCATTCTCCTCCACCAATAATGTTGCCGCAAATCTTGATACATTTTGGCGATACCTGGATGAATAGAATACCTGGAATTGTGTGCCTCTTCAGGAATTAATTCACGAAGCCCATCCACATTAGGCACACAAATACGACCTTGCATTCGCAGAACTCCATCTTCCCCCACAACAACCTGTTTGGCATCACCGTGCCGCACCGTGTCCTTAAGGACAAGTAAACGAGGATCATCATACTGCCTCTCTCTGATGCGCTCATATAAAGAAGTCCGAGCGACTGTGCAAGCTAGAACTCGACTGGGTTCTGAAACATCTAACCTCATGAATTGGTTAGCCAAAGTCTGAACATATGTAGCTAATGGCCCCTCACCAACCAGAATATACGCAAGACTGCCCATACTCACAGCCTTTCTACTCAAAGCATCGGCCACCACATTGGCCTTTTCGGGGTGATACAAAATGGTGATATCATAGTCTTTCAACAACTCCAACCATCTTTTCTGCCTCAAATTAAGATTTTTTTTTGTTTGAACAGGTACTGAAGGAAACAATGATCAGTAAATACCTCACACGAGACACCGTAGAGGAAATGCCTCCAAATCTTCAGCGCATGAACAATGGCTGCCAGTTCTAAGTCATGAACAGGAAAATTCTTCTCGTGAACTTTTAACTGCCGTGACGCATATGCAATCACCCTGCCATCTTGTATTAATACTTTACCAAGCCCAATGTGAAATGCATCACAATATACTGTATATGATCCTGAACCTGTGGGTAATACCAACACTGGCGCCATAGTTAAAGCTGTCTTGAGCTTCTGAAAGCTTAACTCACACTCGTCTGACCATCTGAATGGGACACCTTTCTGGGCCAATCTGGTCAATGGGCTTGCTATAGATGAAAACCCTTCCACGAACTGACGATAATAACCTGCTAGGCCAATTCTGAACAGCCTCAATCTTCTTAGGATCCACCTTTATGCCTTCTGCCGATACAATATGCCCCAAAAAGGTAACTGAGTCTAACCAAAACTCACATTTTGAAAATTTGGCATATAACTGATTATTCTTCAAAGTATGAAGCACACTCCGAAGATGCTGCTCATGCTCCTCTCGACTGCTAGAGTAAATCAAGATATCATCAATGAATACAACCACAAAAGATTCCAAATAGGGCTTGAACACCCGATTCATCAAATCCATAATTTGCTGCTGGGGCATTTGTCAACCCAAATGACA